>NC_057796.1:275152337-275153293 GCF_018294505.1 Triticum aestivum | reverse complement strand
GCTCACCGCCGCTATTGCCGTCCGCATCAGCCGCGCGCCGGCCTCGCCCCGCCGCCGGCGTTCCTCTCCGCCCCTGCTCGTGCGTTTGGCCGCCCCGCCACCGCACCTCCTCCCGCAGCTCCGCCCGGCCTCGCCCCATTCTGCCCCGTCGCGCACACCCGCACCTGGCCGCCGGCCCACGCCCCCGCGGCCCCCTCCTTCGCTCTGGCCGCCGAGGCCTGCGCCCGTCGTGGCCTCACCCCGGCCGCCCCATGTCCCGTCGCTGCGGCCTCCTTCCCCCACGCGCAGGCGACGCCCCTGTAACACCCCACATGTAATTTGCCATATTTGTAACTCCGACTCTTGCCATTCCCGGCTATGTGATATGTTTTCCCTCCGTTGTCGGGTTTTGTTTTTCGTTTTGTATTTTGTCATGTCATGCATTTTCATATCATGTCATCATGTGCATTGCATTCGCATACGTGTTTGTCTCATGCATCCGAGCATTTTCCCCGTTGTCCGTTTTCCAATCCGGCGCTCCTATCTCCTCCGGTGCACCCCTCTTGTTTTCTTTCGTGTGCGTGTGTCAAACTTTCTCGGAATGGACCGAGGCTTGTCAAGTGGTCTTAATATACCACCCGGAGACTACCGGTCAAGTTTCGTTCCATTCGGAGGTCGTTTGGTACTCCAACGGTTAACCGGGCCTCCGCAATGTCCATTTGAGTATCCAGCAAAAAACTCCTCCAAAACCAGCCCAAAACCCACCAAACTCTCTTCCATGCTCTAGGTCGTTCGATCACGATCGTGTGGGCGAAAACCGCACCTCATTTGGAGTCTCCTAGCTCCCTCTACCTATTTATAAGTGGGCATCCCGAAAAACGGATTCGCAGACGAACCCTAGCTTCTCCACCGCGCGCCGCCGGACGAAATCATCCCCCGCCGGACATGTCCGCCGCCTCCTCCTCGCCCTATCAGCC
>NC_057796.1:275142798-275151998 GCF_018294505.1 Triticum aestivum | reverse complement strand
CCGCCCGCCTCCTTCCCTCCTCCCGCCGGCGAGCGCCCGAGCGCCTCGAGCTCGCCCGACCTCGATCGGATCTGGTAGCCACTGTAGCCCCGTTGACTTCCCTCGCTTCGTTTTTTTTCTAAGTCTTTGAAATTTTGCAGCAAGTGCTCCTGTTCCCGATGCTATAACTTTGTGCATGTAGCTCCGATTCGCGCGTATAATATGTCAAATTGTTCGTCTCGTGATGCTCTTCATTTTGTTCAATTGCACCATGTTCATTAGAGGTCATCTTGATGCCCAAATCTTCGTTGGAAGAGGGCTAGTTGCTGTTTATCTCTGGTTCTTATCAGAACTTGGAGATTTGTCATTTTTGCATCTTTTATTCTGTGCATCTTTTGAGCATGAGCTCTGCATGTGTTTTAAAGTATGACATTCCATCTTTCCAGTGGTGTAGTCCATGTATTTTTGTGATCTTTGTGGTGACTAGCACAAGCATGCAAAGTAGGCCCCGTGATATTTCTGATTTCAGGGACTTAGTGATTTCTCTAAGTCTTTGTCTGCTGTAATTTTGTTGCCATGTAAACTTGATGCTACACAGAGATCCATGCATATTTTGGAGATGTTCAGTAAGGATGTTTTGTAGCTTTAGTTGTAGTTGAACGATTTCTGCAATTGTTTGCAATTTTATGGTACCATAACATGACTCAATCTTGCTCTACTTTTGGTATAAAATATTTCTGGCAGATTCTTAACATGACATGCATTTTTGCCAAGCTTATTATAGTTGATCCATACATTCTATGTAATTGTTCTTGCCATGGTTAGCTTCATAAACATGCCATCTTGCTGTAGGTATACTTGGTTTATCATGCATTGCTCTGTAGTGAGTGCATCAAGCTCACAAAGAGGCCTACATATTAATATTTCTGCCATGGTTACTTATTGCATTTTAAGTGCTATCTTGCTGTTTATCGCAGATTCGTGTCATTCTTGTTTTGCTTGCCATTTGCAAACCATGCATCCGATTCCGGTGATCTTTATATCGATTTTGACCGAAATCACCTCATCTTTCCAGTGGCATGCTTGGTTTGCCAAGTTACTGCCATGTTCATCATTTTCCTTCCGGAGCACGCATACGCATCGCATATCATATCTTGCATATCATACATGTTTTGCATCATGTTGCTTGCGCATTTCTCGTTGTTGATTGTGGTTCCGTTTGTTTGTGTTCTTGTCTTGGGTAGAGCCGGGAGACGAGTTCATGAACGAGGAACCTGTCGAGTACGCTTACGAGGATCAAGCTTTCGACAACTTTGAGAATCTTGCAGGCAAGATGACCACCCCTCGAAATCACTTCTATCTTTGCTATGCTAGTTGTTCGCTCTATTGCCATGCTCGCTACCTATCACTTGCTATATCATGTCTCCTATTTTTAGCCATGTCAGCCTCTAACCATCCCCTCCTAGCAAACCGTTGTTTGGCCATGTTACCGCTTTTGCTCAGCCCCTCTTATAGCGTTGCTAGTTGCAGGTGAAGTTGAAGTTTGTTCCATGTCGGAACATGGATATGTTGGGATATCACAATATCTCTTATTTAATTAATGCATCTATATATTTTGGTAAAGGGTGGAAGGCTCGGCCTTATGCCTGGTGTTTTGTTCCACTCTTGCCGCCCTAGTTACTGTTATACCGGGATTATGTTCCTTGAGTTTGCGTTCCTTACGCGGTCGGGTGATTTATGGGACCCACTTGACAGTTCGCCTTGAATAAAACTCCTCCAGCAAGGCCCAACCTTGGTTTTACTATTTGCTACCTATACCTTTTTCCCCCGGGTTTTCGCGAGCCCGAGGGTCATCTTATTTTAACCCCCCCGGGCCAGTGCTCCTTCGAGTGTTGGTCCGAACTGAGCAGACTGCGGGGCCCCCTCCTGGAAACTCGAGGTCTGGTTTTACTCGTAGGATGTCTCATCCGGTGTGCCCTGAGAACGAGATATGTGCAGCTCCTATCGGGATTTGTCGGCACATTCGGGCGGCTTTGCTGGTCTTGTTTTACCATTGTCGAGATGTCTTGTAAACCGGGATTCCGAGACTGATCGGGTTTTTCCCGGGAGAAGGTTTATCCTTCGTTGTCCGCGAGAGCTTATGATGGGCTAAGTTGGGACACCCCTGCAGGGTATTATCTTTCGAAAGTCGTGCCCGCGGTTATGAGGCAGATGGGAATTTGTTAATGTCCGGTTGTAGATAACTTGTCACTTGACCCAATTAAAATACACCAAGTGTGTGTGTAACCGTGATGGTCTCTTCTCGGCGGAGTCCGGGAAGTGAACACGGTCTGTGTTATGGATGACGTGAGTAGGTGTTCAGGATCACTTCTTGATCATTGCTAGATGGCGTCCGTTCCTTTGCTTCTCTTCTCGCTCTCTTTTGCGCAAGTTAGCCACCATACATGCTTTTGCCGCTGCAGCTCCACCTCTTTGCACCATCTTGTCCTACAAGCTTAAATAGTCTTGATCTCGCGGGTGTGAGATTGCTGAGTCCCCGTGACTCACAGATACTTCCAAAATAGTTGCAGGTGCCGACGATGCCAGTGCAGATGATGGCGTCGATCTCAAGTGGGAGTTCAACGAGGAACGTGGTCGTTACTATGTGTCTTTTCCTGATGATCAGTAGTGGAGCCCAGTTGGGACGATCGGGGATCTAGCATTTGGGGTTGTCTTATTTTCATCTGGATTTTGACCGTAGTCGGTCTATATGATTGTATTTTGGATGATGTATGAATGATATTTATGTATTGTGTGAAGTGGCGATTGTAAGCCAACTCTTTATCCCATTCTTGTTCATTACATGGGATTGTGTGAAGATGACCCTTCTTGCGACAAAACCACTATGCGGTTATGCCTCTAAGTCGTGCCTCGACACGTGGGAGATATAGCCGCATCGTGGGCGTTACAAGTTGGTAATCAGAGCCATCCCCGACTTAGGAGCCCCCTGCTTGATCGAATCGCTGGCGTTGTTGAGTCTAGAACAAAAATGTTTTGAGTCTTAGGATTATATATATCGGAGAGTAGGATTCTTTTTACTCCTCAGTCCCTTCGTCGCTCTGGTGAGGTCTCCTGACGTCGAAGTTTTGACTACTCTCTCCTCAAATTTCACTGAAAAAAATTTTAGGATCACGCGGGTATCTTGGAATCGTTCCGATCGATTTGTGACGAGAACATTGTTCTTGGTGCCTCCTGTCATTTAGGGGTTGTGGCAGTGTCCCGGAGAGTTGAGCTCCGAGGTGTTGTCGTCACAATTTTATCGTTGCAGTTCTGGAATACCTGAGTTTCGCCGACATCGAAATCTCTTTTATGCAGTTGTTGGTGAGATCACCTCGACGCCACCCAGTACTGGGGCGGGAGTTTGGGAGTATTGCCATAACTTGTATAACGGATGTTTTTCGAAGGTTGAGGTAAACGATTTCCGAAGGTTTCTTGGTTATGTGTTGACGGATGGATACAGCTGGATCTAGGGATTGCTAGTTTGGGTGATATATATTTGTGTCCCCTGTATCCCCTACACCAGATTGCATAACCAGAAAGTTTCGGGAGTTTATAAGTGGGAATTCTAGTAGCCTTAGGATATCTTTCCGACAGATGCATGATATGATATTGGGGTTCGACGTCTAGTGGTCCGCCTGTATACGGTTGATTTTACAGTGGTCTCGTTGTGTCTTAAAGAGTCCATGGCTTTGCCGACTCGGGGACGCTTCGTATGTCATGTGCACAGCCTTGTACATGATGGTGCTGTACAATTGAGCCCGTGTGGGCCCCACCACGAAAACTTCGGACGAAATATCTGTCATACGTTTGTTCCGGCTTATTCTGCAAGTCAATACTTTGTTTTATTTTGTATTGTGGTATTCGAGTTGCTTCGAATTCTATGATCATTCCATATCTTTTTCAAGTGGCTTCTCAACTTATGGAAGTGTGATGATTTACTACGGAATTCATTCGTTCATCTTCGTGCGAATGTTTATTGTGAAGACTATATGTTGCAATTTCTATCCGTTGATTCTACTTATCTTTTGTCTATCAAGATGCTAACGGATGTCACCCTCTTCAGGATGGCTCCGCCAACGCGTCAGAATCCGGATCGCAATGAAGGGAGTCAAGCGAACCCTCCACCACCACCTCCACCTCCGGAGGCATGGCAAGCAATCATGGCAGCCACCAACGCCAATGCTCAGATGATTCTGCAACTCTTGCAAGAACGTACTCAAGGGCAAGGCAATCAAGGAAATCAGGGTCAAGGCAACAATCAGTTTCACTTTGCCACTCTCAACCAGTTTCTCGCAAATCAGCCCAAGTCTTTCAGCTACTATGCCGAGGCCACGGATGCCGATGATTGGCTCGTGGACATCAACAAGCATTTTGAATGTAGCAATGTCAGGCCTGAGGACTTTGTCAAGTTCGCTTCTTTCCAGCTCAAGGACCAAGCTGCTGATTGGTTTCAGCAATACAAAGATTCCAGAGGAGGTCGTGTGATCACTTGGACTGACTTCTGTCGGGACTTCAAAGCGCACCACATTCCACAAAGTGTTGTTGAGAGCAAGCGTGAGGAGTTCCGCAATATCAAGCAAGGAAACATGTCTGTGTATCAATACAACATTCAGTTTCAGAAACTTGCTCGCTTCGCTAAACAAGACGTTCCTGATGAGAAGAGTATGATCTATCACTTCAGAGGTGGCCTTAAAGAGGATCTGCAGTTAGCTCTCGTTCTTGTTGAGCCTACTCAGTTTGATCAATTCTACAATATGGCACTGAAGCAAGAGGCTGCTCAGCTCAAGTGTGAGGCTTCTAAGAAGAGAGTCAGAGACGCAGTTCAGTCTTCTTCTTCCTCACTTGTGTCAGCTAAGCAACAGAAGTTCTGGTTGCCTCCTCCTCCTCCGTTTCGTCAGCCTTACCAGCAGAAGAACAAAGGTGGCCATGGTTCTTCAAACTCTTCCAACTCTGGCTATCAGAACAAGTCTCAGAATCAAGCTCCCAAGTCCAATGCTCCTTATCACTGTCCACTCTCAGAGGTGACTTGCAACAAATGTCAGCAGAAAGGTCACTATGCGAACAAGTGCTTCAACCAAAGGCGTCTTCCTCCTCCTCCTTCCGTCAGATCTTCCAGCAATGCAGTGGTCAAGCATAATCCAAAGTTTGCAAAGGTGAACATGATGAATGCAGCTCAAGCAGAGGAATCTACTGATGTGATAATGGGTAATCTCTCAGTTAATGATATTCCTGCAAAAGTTCTTTTTGATACTGGTGCATAGCATTCTTTCTTGTCATACCCATTTGCATCGAAGCACAATGTTGACACAGAGATTTTATCCAAAGTTATGCAAGTTGTTTCTCCGGGTAAGCTTTTGTCTTCTAGTTTGGTTGCTCCCAATGTTTCCATCAAGATGGGCGACTATAGATTCCAGTCTTCTCCAATTGTTCTTGGTGACTCGGATATTGATCTTATTCTCGGGATGGACTGGCTTTCTAAGCACAAGGCTCAACTTGATTGTGCTGCCAGGGAAATTCAATTGACACACTCGTCTGAGGATGTGATTATTTTTGCTGCTCGTGATGAAACCATTCGGTTTTTCTATCTCAATGAGAAGGGCGAATTGGATGCCATCTCTCAAATTCCAGTCGTTTGCGAGTATCAAGATGTCTTTCCAGAAGAGCTTCCGGGTATGCCTCCTCACCGGCCAGTTGAGTTCGTTATCGAACTAGAGCCTGGCACTGAACCCGTTTGCAAGCGTCCATACAAGCTTGGACCAAACGAGCTGAAGGAATTGAAGAAACAGCTCGATGAACAAGAACGTCTGGGTTTGATCAGACCGAGTTCTTCTCCATGGGGTTGTGGTGTTCTTTTTGTCAAGAAGAAGGATGGCACGGACCGACTTTGTGTCGACTACCGTCCATTGAACAAGAAGACTATCAAGAACAAGTATCCACTTCCCAACATCAATGAGCTATTTGAGCAACTCAAAGGCGCTAAAGTATTCTCGAAGCTTGACTTCGTATGGGTTATCATCAGATTCGCATTCGTGAAGAAGATATTCCCAAGACAGCATTCAGAACAAGCTTTGGTTCTTATGAATATACTGTCGTGTCTTTCGGCCTTGTCAATGCTCCTCCGGTGTTCTCTCGGATGATGAATTTCATCTTCAACCCCTATACCAATGAATTTGTTCTGGTGTATCTCGATGATATCTTGGTCTTTTCCAAGAATAAGCAGGATCATGCCAAACATTTGCGATTGGTGCTCGACAAGCTCAGAGAGTATCAATTCTATGCGAAGTTCTCCAAATGTGAGTTTTGGCTCGATGAAGTTCTTTTCCTTGGTCACATCATCTCTGCCAAAGGCATCGCTGTTAACCCCGAGAAGGTGTCCGCACTTCTGGATTGGGAACCTCCTCAAAATGTCAAGCAGCTCCGTAGTTTTCTGGGTCTTGCAAGCTATTGCCGAAGATTCGTTGAGAATTTCTCCAAGATTGCAAAGCCTCTTTCTAACCTCCTACAGAAGCATGTGAAATATGTCTGGTCTCCTGAGTGTGAAGTTGCTTTCAACACTCTCAAACAAAAACTAGTCACAGCTCCTGTCTTGACTCCTCCTGATGAATCCAAGCCGTATGAAGTTTTCTGTGATGCTTCTCTCCAAGGTCTCGGTGCTGTGTTAATGCAAGAGAAGAAAGTTGTGGCCTATACCTCTCGGCAGTTGAAGCCCAACGAGAAGAACTACCCCACTCACGATCTTGAGTTGGCGGCAGTTATCCATGCATTGATTACGTGGAGACATCTCTTGTTGGGAAGACAAGTGGACATTTTCACCGATCACAAGAGTCTCAAGTATATCTTCACTCAGCCCAACCTCAACCTCAGGCAGACTTGATGGGTCGAAATGATTCAAGAGTACAATCCGAGTATCGAATATACTCCAGGCAAGGCCAATGTCATTGCAGATGCCTTAAGCAGGAAGGCTTATTGCAACAGCTTAATTCTCAAGCCTTTCCAACCGGATCTTTGTGAAGCGTTCCGCAAGCTGAACCTCCAAGTTGTTCCTCAAGGCTTTCTTGCCAACCTCATAGTATCTCCTACTTTGGAAGATCAAATTCGTGAGGTACAACTCCTTGATGCCATGGTGAAGAAGGTGAAACGTGGTATCGACAAGGGTCTTTCCAAATACAAGTGCTATCGCATTGATGACAGAGACACTTTGTTCTTCGAGGACCGGATTGTGGTTCCGAAAGGTGATCTAAGGAAAGTCATAATGAACGAGGCGCACAATTCTCTCCTTTCCATTCATCCTGGAAGTACGAAGATGTATCATGACCTCAAGCAGTCGTATTGGTGGACTCGAATGAAGCGAGAAATTGCTCAATTCGTGAATGAATGTGATGTCTGCCGAAGAGTGAAAGCAGAACACCAACGACCAGCTGGTCTCCTCCAACCTCTTGCTATCCCAGAATGGAAGTTTGATCATATCGAAATGGACTTCGTGACTGGATTTCCCAAGTCCAAGCGCGGAAATGACGCTATCTTCGTTGTCATCGACAAGCTCTCTAAAGTGGCTCATTTCCTTCCAATCAAAGAATCCATCACAGCAGCTCAGCTGGCAGAGCTTTACACCTCCAGAATTGTCTCCTTGCACGGCATTCCACATTTGATTTCTTCTGATCGTGGAAGCATCTTCACCTCTAAGTTCTGGGACTCCTTCCAGAAGGCCATGGGCACTAACATTCGCTTCAGCACAGCTTTCCACCCTCAAACTAGTGGCCAAGTCGAGCGAGTCAATCAAATTCTTGAAGATATGCTCAGGGCTTGTGTCATTTCCTTTGGCATGAAATGGGAAGATTGTCTTCCATATGCTGAATTCTCCTACAACAACAGCTTCCAAGCGAGTTCGGGCAAGGCCCCATTCGAGATTCTGTATGGCAGAAAGTGCCGTACTCCTCTCAATTGGTCAGAGACTGGGGAACGCCAACTTCTTGGCAATGACTTAATCACTGAAGCTGATGAAATGTGTAAAGTCATCCGTGATAATCTCAAAGCCGCGCAATCGCGCCAGAAGAGTTACTATGATAGTAAGCATCGTGATTTGGCTTTCGAGATCGGAGACCATGTCTACCTCCGCGTCTCTCCAATGAAAGGCACTCGTCGCTTCGGTATCAAAGGGAAGCTTGCCCCTAGATACGTGGGTCCTTTCAAGATCATTGGCAAAAGAGGCGACCTCGCCTATCAACTTGAGCTTCCTTCCAACTTCGCGAACGTGCACGATGTGTTCCACGTGTCACAGCTCCGCAAGTGCTTCAAGACGCCTGAGCGCACTATCGACTTCGAAGAGATTGACCTCCAAGAAGATTTGTCTTTTCATGAGCACCCCGTTGCTATTCTTGAAGAAACTGAACGTAAGACTCGCAACAAGTCTATCAAATTCTTAAAAGTGAAGTGGTCGCACCATTCCGACCGGGAAGCCACCTGGGAACGCGAGGACCATCTCCATTCCGAATATCCGGAGTTCTTTCAGTCCCAGATCTCGGGACGAGATCCTCTCGTAGTGGTGGAGTGTTGTAACACCCCGCATGTAACTTGCCATATTTGTAACTCCGACTCTTGCCATTTCCGGCTATGTGATATGTTTTCCCTCCGTTGTCGGGTTTTGTTTTTCGTTTTGTATTTTGTCATGTCATGCATTTTCATATCATGTCATCATGTGCATTGCATTCGCATACGTGTTCGTCTCATGCATCCGAGCATTTTCCCCGTTGTCCGTTTTCCAATCCGGCGCTCCTATCTCCTCCGGTGCACCCCTCTTGTTTTCTTTCGTGTGCGTGTGTCAAACTTTCTCGGAATGGACCGAGGCTTGTCAAGTGGTCTTAATATACTACCCGGAGACTACCGGTCAAGTTTCGTTCCATTCGGAGGTCGTTTGGTACTCCAACGGTTAACCGGGCCTCCGCAATGTCCATTTGAGTATCCAGCAACAAACTCCTCCAAAACGAGCCCAAAACCCACCAAACTCTCTTCCATGCTCTAGGTCGTTCGATCACGATCGTGTGGGCGAAAACCGCACCTCATTTGGAGTCTCCTAGCTCCCTCTACCTATTTATAAGTGGGCATCCCGAAAAACGGATTCGCAGACGAACCCTAGCTTCTCCACCGCGCGCCGCCGGACGAAATCATCCCCCGCCGGACACGTC
>NC_057796.1:275132004-275142223 GCF_018294505.1 Triticum aestivum | reverse complement strand
CGCCCTTCCTCCCCACGGCCGCCGCCCGCCTCCTTCCCTCCTCCCGCCGGCGAGCGCCCGAGCGCCTCGAGCTCGCCCGACCTCGATCGGATCTGGTAGCCACTGTAGCCCCGTTGACTTCCCTCGCTTCGTTTTTTTCCAAGTCTTTGAAATTGTGCAGCAAGTGCTCCTGTTCCCGATGCTATAACTTTGTGCATGTAGCTCCGATTCGCGCGTATAATATGTCAAATTGTTCGCCTCGTGATGCTCTTCATTTTGTTCAATTGCACCATTTTCATTAGAGGTCATCTTGATGCCCAAATCTTCGTTGGAAGAGGGCTAGTTGCTGTTAATCTCTGGTTCTTATCAGAACTTGGAGATTTGTCATTTTTGTATCTTTTATTCTGTGCATCTTTTGAGCATGAGCTCTGCATGTGTTTCAAAGTATGCCATGCCATCTTTCCATTGGTGTAGTCCATGTATTTTTGTGATCTTTGTGGTGACTAGCACAAGCATGCAAAGTAGGCCCCGTGATATTTCTGATTTCAGGGACTTAGTGATTTCTCTAAGTCTTTGTCTGCTGTAATTTTGTTGCCATGTAAACTTGATGCTACACAGAGATCCATGCATATTTTAGAGATGTTCAGTAAGGATGTTTTGTATCTTTAGTTGTAGTTGATCGATTTCTGCAATTGTTTGCAATTTTATGGTACCATAACATGACTCAATCTTGCTCTACTTTTGGTATAAACTATTTCTGGCAGATTCTTAACATGACATGCATTTTTGCCAAGCTTATTGTAGTTGATCCATACATCATATGTAATTGTTCTTGCCATGGTTAGCTTCATAAACATGCCATCTTGCTGTAGGTATACTTGGTTTATCATGCATTGCTCTGTAGTGAGTGCATCAAGCTCACAAAGAGGCCTACATATTAATATTTCTGCCATGCTCTGTTTTCTGCCAAGTCTGAAACCTGATAACGAAACTTGCTAAGTTTACATGCTTGCCATCATATCTACTTGTCCTTTTTGGCTTATGGACAGTAAGGGACTTTTGTCATGTGCATTTAGTACAACACTATCTTGCCTTGTTTTGATATGTTAAGTTCTTGTAGCATGTTGATTTCGTGCTCTGAACATTGCTACCCGATGATGATTTCTGCCATGTCCAGTTTTTCACTAAGTCTGTGAACTTGTAATCTTTTGCACTTTTGCCATGCTTGTTTGAGCTTGATATGTTGTGAACTAGCCGTAGCTCAGTGTTCATCTTTTGTCAAGCATCTCTTGTATATTACTGCCATGTGCTTTATTGCTATGTTGGGGTGCTGTAGCATTGTTACTTGTTGCATTTTAAGTGCTATCTTGCTGTTTATCGCAGATTCGTGTCATTCTTGTTTTGCTTGCCATTTGCAAACCGTGCATCCGATTCCGGTGATCTTTATATCGATTTCGACCGAAATCACCTCATCTTTCCAGTGGCATGTTTGGTTTGCCAAGTTACTGCCATGTTCATCATTTTCCTTCCGGAGCACGCATACGCATCGCATATCATATCTTGCATATCATACATGTTTTGCATCATGTTGCTTGCGCATTTCTCGTTGTTGATTGTGGTTCCGTTTGTTTGTGTTCTTGTCTTGGGTAGAGCCGGGAGACGAGTTCATGAACGAGGAACCTGTCGAGTACGCTTACGAGGATCAAGCTTTCGACAACTCTGAGAATCTTGCAGGCAAGATGACCACCCCTCGAAATCACTTCTATCTTTGCTATGCTAGTTGTTCGCTCTATTGCCATGCTCGCTACCTATCACTTGCTATATCATGTCTCCTATTTTTAGCCATGTCAGCCTCTAACCATCCCCTCCTAGCAAACCGTTGTTTGGCCATGTTACCGCTTTTGCTCAGCCCCTCTTATAGCGTTGCTAGTTGCAGGTGAAGTTGAAATTTGTTCCCGCGCCCACTATGGCCGAGCCCGGACAAGTCCGGTGCCCAAAGGGCTCGGGCGGACATGTCCGCCCCTGGCCTATGACAAACGGGGCCCAGCCCACAGAACGAAAAAGATAAAAATAAAATAAAATGAAATGATTAAAAATAATAAATAATAATAAAAATAATAAACTAATTAATAAAAATAAATAAATAAATAAAATTAAAATTAATAATAAGACAAATAATAAAAATAAATTTAATTAATTAATTAATTAACTAAATTAATTAAGTTAATTAATCCTGTTTAAATTAATCTAATTAGATAATTAATTAACTAAACAGTAGTTAATTAGGACCAGGTCAATGGTCAACGTTGACTGCTGACGTCAGCATGACATCATGCTGATGTCATAAATCCATTTTCGAATTAAATTAAATAATTAATTAAATTCCAGAAATTAATAAAATCTTTAGAAAATCATATCTTTTAATCCGTAACTCGGATTAAAATATTTTCAACATGAAAGTTGCTCAGAACGACGAGACGAATCCGGATACGCAGTCCGTTCGTCCACCACACCTCCCTAACCTATCGAACTCGCAACTTTCCCCTTCCGGTCCATCTGTCCGAAAACGCAAAACATCGGGAATACTTTCCCGGATGTGCCCCCCCTTCGCCGGTACCACCAACTGTCGCGTTAGGACACACCTCGCACTGTTCATTGTCATGTCACGCATTGTCATGCTTATGTTTGCATTGTATTTACTGTTTCTTCCCCCCTCTTCTCTCCGGTAGACTACGAGACCGACACTGCTGCTGCCCAGTTCGACTACGGAGTTGACGACCCCTCCTACTTGCCAGAGCAACCAGGCAAGCCCCCCCCCTTGATCACCAGATATCGCCTATTCTTCTCTATACTGCTTGCATTAGAGTAGTGTAGCATGTTACTGCTTTCCGATATCCTATTCTGATGCATAGCCTATCCTTGCTACTACTGTTGTTACCTTTACCTGCAATCCTACATGCTTAGTATAGGATGCCTGTTTTCCATCAGTGGCCCTACATTCTTGTCCGTCTGCTGTGCTATACTATCGGGTCGTGATCACCTGGGCGGTGATCACGGGTATATACTTATATACTATATACTTGACACATGTGATGACTAAAGTCGGGTCGGCTCGTAGGAGTACCCGCAAGTGGATCTTTGTGGCGGAGCGACAGGGCAGGTTGAGACCGCCTAGGTGAGAGGTGGGCCTGGCCCTGGTCGGCGTTCGTGGATACTTAACACGCTTAACGAGATCTTGGTATTTGATCTGAGTCTGGCCGTTTGGTCTATACGCACTAGCCATCTACGCGGGAGTAGTTATGGGTATCCCGGCGTCGTGGTATCAGCCGAAGCTCTTTTTGACGTCAGCGACGGAGCGGTGCGCGCCGGATTGGACTGGAATGCCACTAGGCTAGGTCTGCTTCCGGCCGCCCTCGCAACGTGCAGGTGTGCATAGGGCGATGGACCCAGACCCCTGCGCGCATAGGGTTAGACCGGCGTGTTGACCTCTCGGTTGAGCCTAGGTGGGGCTGCGACGCGTTGATCTTACGAGGCCGGGCATGACCCAGAAAAGTGTGTCCGGCCAAATGGGATCGAGCGTGTTGGGTTATGTGGTGCACCCCTGCAGGGAAGTTTATCTATTCGAATAGCCGTGTCCCTCGGTAAAAGGACGACCCGGAGTTGTACCTTGACCTTATGACAACTAGAACCGGATACTGAATAAAATACACCCTTCCAAGTGCCAGATACAACCCGGTGATCGCTCTCTAACAGGGCGACGAGGAGGGGATCGCCGGGTAGGATTATGCTATGCAATGCTACTTGGAGGACTTCAATCTACTCTCTTCTACATGCTGCAAGATGGAGATGACCAGAAGCGTAGTCTTCGACAGGACTAGCTATCCCCCTTTTATTCTGGCATTCTGCAGTTCAGTCCACTGATATGCCCCTTTACACCTATACCCATGCATATGTAGTGTAGCTCCTTGCTTGCGAGTACTTTGGATGAGTACTCATGGTTGCTTCTCTCCCTCTTTTCCCCTTTTCCTTTCTATCTGGTTGTCGCAACCAGATGCTGGAGTCCAGGAGCCAGACGCCACCGTCGACGACAACACCTACGACACTGGAGGTGCCTACTACTACGTGCAGCCCGCTGACGACGACCAGGAGTAGTTAGGAGGATCCCAGGCAGGAGGCCTGCGCCTCGTTCGATCTGTATCCCAGTTTGTGCTAGCCTTCTTAAGGCAAACTTGTTTAACTTATGTCTGTACTCAGATATTGTTTAACTTAAGCCATAGTTGTTTGTTAGAATAGTATTTTGAACAATTCACACACTGTCATTTGACTCCTTTGAAACGTCTTTGCTTTCAGATGGAACCCACGAGGCAGGTCGTGCGCCACACGACGGCCATCGGTGCCTCGGGATCACCTGCGGTGCTAGCTGAGATGATGACCTATCTGGGTTATCGCTGGCACCCTGAGTACACCGTCTACGAGGAGTACCAGGACTTTAACCAGGAGCAGTACCGTGCCATCGTCCACCTCTACTCGCGGGAGTATGACTCCACTACTGTGCTGCACACCGCACATGGTGTCGGTGTGACCATCGATATGGCTGTCCATGATGCTGCCTATGCTGCTCTGACACGTCTTCGTGCAGAGTATCGGGAGTTGGACACCTCCCCTTTCAGGCACATTGCTATCGCATCTGATGTTGGTGCGGAGGGATACTATACTGCTGCCTACTCCACTGTCACCCGAGAGCCCTTCTACCATCAGAACCTGGTTCTGCATGCTGATGGGCTGGATCGAGCTAACAGAGCTCTTCGCCAGGAGATGTACACCACCCGTCAGCACCTTTACCGTGCTCTGACGCTGTTGCACCCCTTTGTCCGATCTGGACAGCTACCGCGTACTGCGATCTACCCAGCCAGGACCGTGATGCCCCACGATGTCGGTTGGCCAGAGGTGGGAGGCTACTCTCCCGCACTTGGTCCTCTTCTGCCACCTAAGCGTCGGGCTCTACACTTGAGTATCCGCGGCCCCCAGTCTGCTGACGTGGAGGGCTATCCGTTGCCTCACTACCAGCTGTCGGGCTACGATTACCTCCACAGTACCTCTTGGGACTGATGTAGGCTTGCTTGTAGTGTTAGATGCATTCGCCGCGAGCCTCTGTGCCGCCTATGATGTTTTAGTCTATGTACTGAACTCTATGCATGACCCCTTTTGTAAGTTATGCCGACTACTATGTAGTAGCTATCGTGCTCCTTTCATTATGCATGTTTCATCATGAATGATCCTTGTCTTTGCAAATTTCTCAATGCTGAACCCCTGTTATATATTAGCAGGATGGTTAGACCAGGTGGTCGTGGTCGTGGTGGCAATGCCCCACCACCACCTGAGTACATGGCTGGTATGATCCAACAGTTCGAACTGAACCGCCAATTCATGGAAAATATGATGGCTCAGTTTCCTCGCCCCAATATGGACCAGCAACCAACCCCAGTAACTCTGCAGGATTTCATGCGCCTGAACCCAACTGTGTACCGCAGCTCAACTCAGCCTCTGGATGCTGATGACTGGCTCCGTGACATCACCTATGAGATGGAGTCTGCTGATGTAGCCCCTGCCAGCTATGTCAACTTTGCTTTCTTCTTTCTGAAGGGACCCGCAGCTCAATGGTGGGACAGCCACAGGCGTACTCTGCCAGCTGGAACAATCATCACCTGGCCAGACTTCCAAGCTACTTTCCGTGCCCGCTTCATTCCTCAAGGAGTCATGGACCGGAAGAAGCGTGAGTTCCGCAACCTCACCCAAGGCAACAAAACTGTTGAAGCTTATCAACGGGAGTTTCTGGACTTGTCTCGCTATGCTGAGGAGGACATTGCAACTGATGCACGCAAACAGGAGAAGTTCCGTGATGGCCTTCAAGCTGACATCAAGCTCGCACTTCTAGTGCATGACTTTGCTGATTTCGCCACCTTGGTGAACAAGGCCATCAATGTCGAAACTGGTCTGCAGGAATACCAGAGCTCTCACAGGCGCAACCGTGACACGGGCTCATCTTCGGGCTCGCCCTCACAGAAGCGTAAGATATGGATCCCGAACAGCATGTACCGTCCAAATGCATCTGCCCCAAGGCAGACCTATGCTGCACCTCGTCTGCCTCCACCACCATCTAGGCAGTCAAGACTTCCAGCTCCACCGTCCCAAGCCCCTGTTCCCACTCCCAATAATGGCTTGTGCTTCAGGTGTGGTCAACCAAGACACCGTGCTAGAGAATGCAACCAGAACCAGAGTTAACTGGCCCTTCCAGCAACTGGCCATGGTAACAACCAGCCCCGCAACAACAATGCTAAGTCTTATGGTCGTGCTCATGCCAACCACGTTGATCTCAACGAAGCTCAAGACCAGCCTGCTACTGTGATGGGTACACTCCTCATAAATTCAGTATCAGCATCCGTTTTATTTGATACAGGTGCATCACATTCATTCATGTCAGAAGATTTTGCATTCATGCATGGCATTAGAAGCGAAGACATGAATGCTTCACTATTAGTACACACCCCTGCGGGCCAATGTCGAACCTCCATGATTTGCAACGACGTCCCCGTTGAAATCGAAGGACTGGAATTTCTTGTCTCTCCCATCGTACTGAAGTCCTGTAGCATTGATCTCATTCTGGGAATGAATTGGTTAAAAGCGCATACTGCTTCAATCATTTGCACCACTAAGACCGTCCATCTGCTACACCCTTCAGATGAGATAGTTACTTACCAAGCCCATCTGGTGCAAAATGCCGAGGCAAGGCTCTATGCATTGAATGCATTGAACGCTGCACCACTCGAGGGCATTGAAAACATTCCCGTCATGCGTGAATTCCTCGACGTCTTTCCTGAAGAACTTCCAGGGATTCCCCCTGCTAGAGCTGTCGAATTCATCATCGACTTGAAACCAGGCACCACTCCTATAGCCAAGCGACCCTACAAAATGCCGCCGCATGAACTCCTTGAGCTTAAGGAGGAAATCGACAAATCTCTTCGCAAAGGATTCATTCGCCCAAGTTGCTCTCCTTGGGGAGCACCTTCTCTCTTTGTCAAGAAGAAGGATGGGACAAACCGGTTAGTTCAAGACTAACATCCTATAAACCAAGCTACCATTCAGAATAAATACCCTCTTCCTCGGATCAATGATCTGTATGATCAACTGGCGGGCTCGTCAGTGTTCTCTAAGCTCGACTTGAGGTTGGGTTACCACCAGATCCGTGTTCGCGAAGAGGATATCCCAAAAACCGCCTTCGTGACTCGCTATGGTTCATACGAGTACACCGTCATGTCTTTCGGTTTAACCAATGCTCTAGCCACCTTCTCTCATTTGATGAACTATATATTCATGGATTACCTCGACAAGTTCGTTGTGGTTTATCTGGATGATATCCTGGTATTTTCAAAGAACGAAGAAGAACATGCTGAACATCTTCGACTTGTGCTGGAAAAGCTACGAGAGCATCAACTATATGCCAAGTTCTCCAAATGTGAGTTCTGGCTACCGGAAGTAACCTATCTTGGGCATGTCATCTCTAAGGATGGTATTGCCGTCAACCCCGAGCGAGTTCAGGCTATTCTTGATTGGACTCCTCCCAAGAACGTTAAGCAAGTCAGAAGTTTTCTTGGTCTCGCCAGCTATTGCCGTCGATTTGTCGAGAACTTCTCTAAGATCGCTAGGCCTCTGACTAATTTGTTACATAAGGGCGTCAAGTTCCAATGGACAGACAAATGTCAGGAAAGTTTCCAGGAACTCAAAGACAAGTTGACTTCTGCCCCAGTTCTAGCTCCACCTGATACTAAGAAGGACTTCGTCATTTACTGCGACGCTTCCCGTCAAGGATTAGGCTGTGTCCTAATGCAAGACCGCAAAGTGATTGCTTATGCCTCTCGGCAATTGCGCCCTCACGAAGAGAACTACCCAGTTCACGACCTCGAACTTGCTGTTGTCATTCATGTGCTGAAGCAGTGGCGACATTACCTTCTCGGTAATCGTTGCGAGATCTTCACTGACCACCAAAGTCTGAAGTATTTGTTTACTCAGCCAGACCTGAACCTCCGTCAGCAGAGATGGATGGAGCTTGTTGCAGACTTTGACTTGGGTATTTCCTATACGCCAGGCAAGGCTAATGTAATGGCTGATGCCTTGAGCCGCAAGTCTTACTGCAACCACCTCCAGGTTCACAAAGTTCAGCCCTCGCTTGTTGAAGAATTCAGGAAGCTGAACCTCCATATTGTTCCTCCGGGTGCACTCGCTCCCCCTCCTAAGGAGTTTGGCAAGGTGAACCTCCACGTTGTTACCCAGGGTTCCCTCAATACCCTAGTTGCTAAACCAGATCTCGTGGATAGCATCAAAAGGCTACAGAAGTATGACTCTGAAGCCCACAAGATTAAGCGCTACCTCGCAGAAGGAAAGCCCTCATTCTTCACTATTGCTGAAGATGGCACCTTATACTTCAAGGGCCGCCTAGTGGTGCCATGTGCAGAGAAAAACCTGGATATGACACAGGAAGTTATGAAAGAAGCTCATGATACGCCTCTATGTATCCATCCTGGTAGTACAAAGATGTACCAAGACATCCGTCGGAGATTCTGGTGGTCTAATATGAAGCAAGACATTGCTCGTTATGTTGCTGAATGTGACGTTTGCCGTCGTATCAAAGCAGAACATCAAAGGCCTGCTGGAACTCTGCAACCTATCTCTATTCCCGAATGGAAATGGGACCATGTTGAGATGGACTTCGTCACTGGATTTCCCAAATCACAGAAAGGTAATGATGCTATTCTTGTCGTCATTGACCGACTTTCCAAAGTTGCACATTTTCTGGCGGTCAAAGAAACGATCACTGCTAGCCAGTTGGCAACGCTCTATATGTCTAGGATTGTTTCACTCCACGGTATTCCATTGGTTATCAGCTCAGACCGTGGCAGCTTATTCACTTCAAGATTATGGGCAAGTTTCCAAGAAGCTATGGGAACTCATCTGTCATTCAGTACTGCGTTTCATCCTCAGTCGCAAGGGCAAGTTGAACGCGTCAACCAAGTTCTCGAAGATATGCTTCGAGCTTGTGTTATTTCCTTCGGCAAGAAATGGGAGGAATCTCTCCCGTATGCTGAGTTCTCTTATAATAATAGCTATCAAGCTAGTCTGAATATGGCCCCCTTCGAAGTGTTATATGGACGAAAGTGCCGAACCCCTCTGAACTGGTCAGAAACTGGGGAACGTCCACTCTTCGGTCCGGATATTATCCAAGATGCCGAAGAACAAGTCCGCATTATTCGTGAGAATCTCAAGACTGCTCAGTCACGTCAGAAGAGTCAGCATGACCGTCATCATAAAGACATGGTCTATCAACCTGGCGAAAAGGCTTATCTTCGAGTCACACCTATGAAGGGTGCTCACCGCTTCGGAATCAAGGGAAAACTAGCTCCTCGATATATTGGCCCATTCACTATTCTCGAAAGGCGTGGAAAAGTGGCATACCAACTGGAGCTTCCGCCGAACCTTTCTCAGGTTCACGATGTGTTCCATGTGTCACAGCTCCACCGTTGCTTCAAGGACCCAATCCGAGCAGTGGATCATGAAGTGCTCGAATTGCAGCAGGACCTCTCCTATAAGGAGCATCCGGTCCGCATTCTCGGCCAAGCTGAACGCCGCACACGTCAGAAGGCGATCAAGTTTCTCAAGGTCCAGTGGTCGCACCATTCTGAAGATGAGGCCACTTGGGAACGCGAGGATCGTCTGCGCGAAGAATACCCCGCACTGTTTCCTTCTACCTCCTAAATCTCGGGACGAGATTTCTTGTAGTGGAGGAGATTTGTAACGCCCGGGGAATCAAGCTACAGTAATTCCCCGCTAATCATGCCACGTCACCTCGGTTACTGTTGTTAACCGTGCGATGATCCAAAACCGTTTCAAAATTCAAATTTAAATTAATGTCGACAGTAAAAGTTTTTCAAAAATTGAAACAAAAATGTTCGGTGGGTGCCAAATATTACAAGGGTAATTATAATAAAGAAAACATATTTTTATAAAATGCCTAAATAAATTAAATTGAAATAAAACAGAAAAGCAAATAAATAAAAGAAAGAAATTACAAAAAAAGAAAACAGAACAAAAAAACAAAAAAAAGGAGGAAGAAACCCCCCCCCCACTGGACCCTTGCCCAACTGGGCCAAACCCCAGGCCCAGCCGGCCGCCCTCCCCTTATCACTCC
>NC_057796.1:275131038-275131994 GCF_018294505.1 Triticum aestivum | reverse complement strand
GCTCACCGCCGCTATTGCCGTCCGCATCAGCCGCGCGCCGGCCTCGCCCCGCCGCCGGCGTTCCTCTCCGCCCCTGCTCGTGCGTTTGGCCGCCCCGCCACCGCACCTCCTCCCGCAGCTCCGCCCGGCCTCGCCCCATTCTGCCCCGTCGCGCACACCCGCACCTGGCCGCCGGCCCACGCCCCCGCGGCCCCCTCCTTCGCTCTGGCCGCCGAGGCCTGCGCCCGTCGTGGCCTCACCCCGGCCGCCCCATGTCCCGTCGCTGCGGCCTCCTTCCCCCACGCGCAGGCGACGCCCCTGTAACACCCCACATGTAATTTGCCATATTTGTAACTCCGACTCTTGCCATTCCCGGCTATGTGATATGTTTTCCCTCCGTTGTCGGGTTTTGTTTTTCGTTTTGTATTTTGTCATGTCATGCATTTTCATATCATGTCATCATGTGCATTGCATTCGCATACGTGTTTGTCTCATGCATCCGAGCATTTTCCCCGTTGTCCGTTTTCCAATCCGGCGCTCCTATCTCCTCCGGTGCACCCCTCTTGTTTTCTTTCGTGTGCGTGTGTCAAACTTTCTCGGAATGGACCGAGGCTTGTCAAGTGGTCTTAATATACCACCCGGAGACTACCGGTCAAGTTTCGTTCCATTCGGAGGTCGTTTGGTACTCCAACGGTTAACCGGGCCTCCGCAATGTCCATTTGAGTATCCAGCAAAAAACTCCTCCAAAACCAGCCCAAAACCCACCAAACTCTCTTCCATGCTCTAGGTCGTTCGATCACGATCGTGTGGGCGAAAACCGCACCTCATTTGGAGTCTCCTAGCTCCCTCTACCTATTTATAAGTGGGCATCCCGAAAAACGGATTCGCAGACGAACCCTAGCTTCTCCACCGCGCGCCGCCGGACGAAATCATCCCCCGCCGGACATGTCCGCCGCCTCCTCCTCGCCCTATCAGCC
>NC_057796.1:274471387-274475449 GCF_018294505.1 Triticum aestivum | reverse complement strand
GTACTCCGTGGGCACCAAAACTACCTCTCCACTAGCCATGAAACCCCGGCATCCTCCGTCTGCCACCCCATCCCACCGTCAACCGCCGCCCTCCTCCATCACGCCGGAGCCGATACCCCGACCCACCGTAACAGCAACCGCAAGGCCCTCCGCGGCTAGTAGTTGAAGCCAAGGCCGAGTTGCCTCTAGGACGCCGACGTGCGCTATACCTGAGCCAGTTCCACCACGCTGTCCTGCGCCTCAATGCTGTCGTTCCAATGTCGCCACCGTCCACCGCACCGGAGCTATTCCCGCCAGGCCGTCCTTCGCCGCCTCAGATCTGCTTCCCCTCCGCCGACAGACGGCCACTGCAACACAGTCAACAATTTGGCCATGGGTTTGTCCAAGGCTCCACCCTCCTCCAAAACATCGGTTCCCCCGGTAAAAAGAAGAACATCGCCGCGATATCAGGAGGACACATCATTGATGTCTACTATGCAACTTTATTCTTGTAGACATGTGTTGGGCCTCCAAGCGCGGAGTTTTGTAGGACAGTAGCAATTTTCCCTCAAGTGGATGACCTAAGGTTTATCAATCTGTGAGAGGTGTAGGATGAAGATGGTCTCTCTCAAACGACCCTGCCACCAAATACAAGAAATCTCTTGTGTCCCCAACACACCCAATACAATGGAAAATTGTATAGGTGCACTAGTTCGGTGAAGAGATGGTGATAAAAGTGTAATATGGATGGTAGAAATATATTTTTATAATCTGAATAAATAAAAACAGCAAGGTAGCAAATAGTAAACGGGCACAAAAATGGTATTGCAATGCTTGAAAACAAGGCCTAGGGTCCGTACTTACACTAGTGCAACCTCTCAACAATGCTAACATAGTTGGATCATATGATTATCCCTCAAAGTATAATAAAGAATCCCTCCCGAGTTCCTATTAGCGGAGAACAAAAGATAAAAATGGTTAGGGTACGAAACCACCTCAAATCTATTCTTTCTGATTGATCTAGACTAGAGTTCGTACTAAAATAACGCAAGCTATTCTTTCCGATCGATCTAATCAAGAGTTCGTACTAAAATAACACCAAAGCAAATTCATATTCATAATACTCAATCCACACAAAGAACTACAGAGAGACCCCAAAGTTTCTATCAGAGAAAAGATAATAAAAATGTGCATCAACCCTTATGCATAGATTACCCCAATGTCACCTCGGGAATCCACGAGTTGAGTGCCAAAACATATATCAAGTGAATCAATACGATACCCCATTATCACCTCAAGTATTCATACCGCAAGACATACATCATGTGTTCTCATATCTGAATATTCAATCCGACAAGACAAAACTTCAAAGGGTAAAGATTCAATTCATCACAGCAAGAGTATAGAGGGGAGAAACTTCATATGATCCATCTATATTAATAAAGCCCATGATATATATCACGAGAGAGAGAGATATTAAACACGTAGCTACTAGTACAAACCCTCAGCCCCGAGGGTGGACTACTCCCTTCTCATCGTGGAGGCCGCCGGGATGATGAAGATGGCCACCGGAGATGATTCCCCCCTCTGGCAGGGTGCCGAAATGGGTCTAGATTGGTTTTCGGTGGCTACAGAGCCTTGCGGCGGCGGAACTTCTGATCTAGGTTAACCCCGATGGGTTTCGGAATATTTGGGAAATTATAGTGCAAAGAGGGGGTGCGAGAGGCCACCGAGGTGGGCACAACCCATCTGGGTGCGCCAGGGGGCCCTGGCGCGCCCTGGTGGGTTGTGCCCCCCTCGGGGCACCCCCAGGTGCTGCTCTGGCCCAATGGGTGTCTTCTGGTCCATAAAAAATCTCCGTGGAGTTTCGTTGCGTTTGGACTCTGTTTGGTATTGATTTCTTGTGATGTAAAAAACAAGCAAAAAACAGCAACTGGCACTGGGCACTGGGTCAATAGGTTAGTCCCAAAAAATGATATAAACTTGCTATAAAATAATTGTAAAACATCCAAGAATGATAAAATAACAGCATGAATACTTCATAAATTATAGATACGTTGGAGACGTATCAAGCACTGGCAACCGGAAATGGTACTCCTCTTCCCTTATTCGTGCAAATCTTATGTGTTTGCTTGCTCGATATTCATCCCACAGAAGACACTAGTTGACCACTTCTTCCTACACCTTCTTCCTGATACTAGAAGTTCCTAGTAACTCGCGATGCACAAGGTTTCTCCTCATATAGTATTTCACCTTAGCTAGAGGTCCGTCGCCCCCTTGGATTTCAATTCCTCGTCAGTTGATTCCCAATCAAAGGAAGCATTCCCCGGCGTAATAGGCGCTAGTCCGCCTATTACGCTAGGGAAGCAGCGCATCGGTGTTTATCTTAGGGGGGTGTGGGGCCTAGGAGCTGTTGGCACCCGATTTGGAGGCCGGTCGGGTTTGAAGGGATGGCCGGGGGTTGCTGCCAAGCATGGCGGTGGTGTGAGGTCGAGGGGAGGGCGGGGCAGCGGAGGCAGGGTCTGGGCTGGTGGTCACTGGCGGTTCGAGAAAGATCGTCAACAGTGACTGACGGGAGGTAGATGAAGGCCATCTACCCGTTCCTTGTAGATCGGACGGTTCATAAAAAAATTGACTGGCCTATTTATTTTCAGTCGACTGTTATTTTGATAGGACCACATGTGGTGGTGTGCTGGAGGAGTACCTGCATTTCCCAGCCATCCCTGTGCTCATATATTACAAAATCATATGGAGTAGAATCTAATTTTGTTTGCCATAGAATGTTGTGGAGCTATCATATGTTTCCTGTCATTTATTTTTTAGCTATCTACTACTTTTACAGTGCACTAGTTCTGCACACACTTCACCCATACTCTCACTATTGTTTTTTTATGCATGGGTATTTCAGACTCTGCCTTGACAAAAGCACGGAGTAAAAGAGAGAAGTCGCTCATGTTTTCTTCGTTGGCAGGCAAGACACGTCTCGGCACTTTAAAGGTTGCATGTTCAACAGATCGAGACGGTAAATGTAGCTCTGGAGTTGATGATCTCGCTCGCCATGAACCACCATCCCAAGTGCTTGCTTTAACTTTGTGGTGTCATATGTGGTTGCATGTTGCATATGGTGTCTAGCTTGTATTGCTTCCAATTTGGTTAAATTGCATCTGCTTAGCTTACACATTATACCTTTGAATTTGACATGCCTTCCTAGTTTTGGTACATACTAGTACATCTGTCTATTAACCATGTTCTTACATCAAACTAATGTTCTTGTGTATCCCTCATCAATCACTTATGATGAGACAGTCACGCCAGTGGGTTACTGTGAGAAAATATGCTCTTTTAAAGAATGTAGTGTCAGCCTCCCCACATGATTCACAAGAAACAGCAAGGCTGTGATGCCCGGATAGTTACGCTACAGTAACCCTCCGCTAATGATGCCATGTCACCACGATTGCAAATGTTAATCTTGCGATGATTCAAATCCCGTTCAAATTTCAAAATTCAAAATCAAGCCAAACGATCAAAGTTTCCAAACATTAAAACTAAAATGTTCTAAATGTGAAAAATAAATCATAAGTAGTAATGGTGGAGAAACCACATTTTTATAAAATATTTAAATGCTCCAAAATAACTGAAACAACGGATATAACAATTAAATTAATGCCTTTTATATGGTTATGATATTATAACTAAATTAGCAGTGTGTCAAAATAATTGTGGCAGTGCCCTACTTAGTAATACTAATATAGGTGCTAACTTGGTATTTTATAAAACTAAAATAAAAGAAACTATAAATGAAAGTAGTAAAAGAAATAAGTAAAAAAGAAAAGAAATAGCATATAAAAAAACAAAACACTGGGCTGACCGTGGCCCAGCTCGCCCGCCTACCAGGCCGGCCCAACCTAGGGCCTACCTAACCCCCTACTCTCCAGTAACCCTAGCCGCTGCACCCCACAACCCCCACTCCTCCTCGATCCCTCTCGTCTCTCCAACCCGCCCCCGAGTGGATCTGGATCGGGGGCAACCGACGCCCTCGACCCACCCCCCCCCCCGCGCGCGCGTTGTCGCCGTGCGCCGTCG
>NC_057796.1:274458647-274471139 GCF_018294505.1 Triticum aestivum | reverse complement strand
CGCCGGATCATCGCCGCCTCCCCGCGCCTCCGTCCTCCCCCCCTACGACGCTGCCTCACCGGAGCCGCCCCACCGTCTTCGCCGGTGTTGCCATGCCCCACCTTGCGTTAGAAGCCACCTCGAACACTTCCCCCGCAGGACTGCCTCCTCCTCCTCAACGGCCTGCCTCTGAAAGTGCAACTATCCCTGGGTGGTTTTGGTAATTCCCAACAACATATAGCTCATTGAGCTAACATTATTCCAAGATTAATATTTCAGGAAAAGCTCAATGAATGGCATGGCATGGATGAGGAAAGTGGATCCCTCAAAATACTAAGGACAAAAGGATTGGCTCAAGCTCAAAGCTCAATACTCTACATTTTACATTTTAGTGATCCAAGATCACATTGAGTCTATAGGAAAAGCCAATACTATCAAGGAGGGATGAGGTGTTGCTTGATGAGGTTCTTGCTTCATAGTGCTTACTGATAGGCTCCAAAACCTTCAACTACCTTCCCACATCCACTTGTGACCTAAACCAAAAGTCAAACTCGGCCCCACCGATTCTTTCTATCCGGCGCCACCAACTTCAGATGTCATAGCCACTGCCACAAACCCTAGGCAAATCGGTTTCACCGATATGGATCTCGGTCTCACCGAGATGGGGTTGTAATCTCTCTGTTTCCCTTCGTAACGTTTCGGTCCTACCGAGATGAGCGATCGGTCCCACCGAGATTGCAATGTAAACTCTCTGTTTCTCTTTTGTAACATTTCGGTCTCACCGAAATGAGCAAATCGGTCCCACCGAGTTTGCCTGACCAACTCTCTGGTTAGCTTATTACCAAAATCGGTCCCACCGAGGTTGTGTAATCGGTCTCACCGAGATTACGTTATGCCCTAACCCTAACCATATCGGTCCTACTGAGTTGCATGTCAGTCCCACCAAAAATCCTAACGGTCACTAGGTTTGCTAAATCGGTCCGACCGAGTTTCTCAATTCGGTCTCACCGAGATTGGTAAATTGTGTGTAACGGTTAGTTTTTGTGTGGAGGCTATATATACCCCTCCACCCACTCTTCATTCGTGGAGAGAGCCATCAGAACAAACCTACACTTCCAATACACATTTTCTGAGAGAGAACCACCTACTCATGTGTTGACGCCAAGATATTCCATTCCTACCATATGAATCTTGATCTCTAGCCTTCCCCAAGTTGCTTTCCACTCAAATCTTCTTTCCACCAAATCCAAATCCTGTGAGAGAGAGTTGAGTGTTGGGGAGACTATCATTTGAAGCACAAGAGCAAGGAGTACATCATCAACACACCATTTGTTACTTCTTGGAGAGTGGTGTCTCCTAGATTGGCTAGGTGTCACTTGGGAGCCTCCGACAAGATTGTGGAGTTGAACCAAGGAGTTTGCAAGGGCAAGGAGGTCGCCTACTTCGTGAAGATCTACCGCTAGTGAGGCAAGTCCTTCGTGGGCGACGGCCATGGTGGGATAGACAAGGTTGCTTCTTCGTGGACCCTTCATGGGTGGAGCCCTTCGTGGACTCGCGCAACCGTTACCCTTCGTGGGTTGAAGTATCCATCAACGTGGATGTACGATAGCACCACCTATCGGAACCACGACAAAAACATCCGTGTCTCCAATTGCGTTTGAATTCTCCAAACCCTTCCCTTTACATTCTTGCAAGTTGCATGCTTTACTTTCCGCTGCTCATATACTCTTTGCATGCTTGCTTGAATTGTGTTAAGATTGCTTGACTTGTGCTAAGATGGCTAAAATCTGCCAAAGACTAAAATTGGGAAAAGGATAGATTTTTAATTGGTCAAGTAGTCTAATCACCCCCCCCTCTAGACATACTTTCGATCCTACAAGTGCCATAAGATCAGGGGCTGCTTCATCTAAGCCCAAAGAAGCTCCCAAGCCAGCTGTCCAAAACCCAAGAGGAGTACCAGGAACATTCCAGCTGCTGAGAAGAACAAGGCCCCAGTGCCTGAAACTGTTGCTGAAGAAGAAGATGATGAGACACAAGTTTTGAGGAAGTTGAAGCCAAAAATTCCAGATCATAATGATGCTCATCCTGTAGCAGAGAACATGAAGATCAGGAAGGACTCGGGATTGAGGCTATGGAGAGAGAAAAATCCATATGCCACCAGGAGGAGAACTGTTGTAGACTACAGGTTCCATACAAAGGAACAACAGGATTTCTATGAGACAGTGTTGCTCGACAAGAAGCCAATAGTATGCAACATGAGATGGGTCAACTGGGAGTACATCATGGAAAATGAAGAACACTATCCAGGAGTATATGACAGTTTCAATGCTTGTGGAGTTGATGAGTTTGTGGCTCAGAAGCTCACAAAGTGGAATGATGAGCTTATCATGCAGTTCTACTCCACAGCTCACTTCTACCCAGATGGCAAGATAGTCTGGATGTCTGAAGGCACTAGATATCATTCAACAGTAGCAGAATGGGCTCAATTGATCAATGCTCCTGAGGAGAATGAAGATGACTTGGATGTTTATGCCAAGAAGAAGAAGGATCACAACTCCATGGCTAGCATGTACAAGGAGATTCCAGATGCAGATCTTGAGACTCACCAGCTTGGATCAGTGAAACACCTGCTGTCAGGACTGCCTACTATCATTTGGATCCTCGGGCAGACACTTCTGCCCAAGTCTGGAGATCACAGAATGATCAGAGGTCACTCCGTCAATCTGCTACATATATTTGATGTGCCACAAAAGTTCAAGGTCATGAGTCTTATAGTTGAAACTATCAAGAGGACAGCTGCTGACCAAAAGAGAAGCTGTGGGTATGCCCCACAGATCCAGGAGTTGATTAACTCCAAGATGGGCACTGGCACATACTTATTGGACAAGGAGAACATGCCTATCTATCTAGATTTTGAGGACAACCAAGTGGTTATGAATGAAGATGAACCATCTTCTGTGCAAGTTCAAGCAAAGAGGGAGAAGGCAAAGGCTGAGAAAGCTGCAAATATGCCAACCATGGAAGAGGCATCTCAGTATCTTCTGAAGAGCAAGCAAGATCAGCTTGGCTACTTGATTGCATCCACTCTAAGGATTGAGAAGGGGCTGGCCACCCTGACTCAAAACCAGGAGAGCCTGGAAAGGATCATGGAGCAGAAGTTCTATGACATGGATGTGAAGGTAACTGAGATCCAGTCTGTTGTGGAGCAACTTCAGGATGATATGCAGGAGAGGAAGGGCAAGACAACCACTGAGGCATTTGCCAGAGTGCCTAGAGCTCAGAGGTCATCTGCAGTGCCAGTTACAGACACCAGAGCCACTTCATCTGCACCAGCTACAGCTTCTGTGCCACCAGCTCTAGCACCTACTCCACCAGCTCCACCTACATCAACTGAAGCCTTCGTCCTTGGAGTTCTCCGGACACCACCACCTGAAGACCAAGCCTGAGAGACGATTTAGTGCTATGCATTTTCTGTGAACTTTTTGGTAACTTGTTGCCAAAGGGGGAGAAAAATGTATAGATCATAGGCTTCGAGAGAGAGCGTTGCTTTTTATTCTCTCTTGCTTTGGTGGTTGAACTTTATTTGCTTGATTGAGATACTTTTTGTCTGTGTGATACTTGGATGATCATGTGTGTTTGATCATATGATACATTAATGCTTGTTGGATGACATTATCCTTTTATCTCTATATGATCATTCATTTTGCTTGGTGATGAGTGCATGTATTTAATTATTATCATTTGAGCGCTCCACCAAGATGTATGTGACATGGAAGAGTAACCCATAAGCCTAACTCTTTGTGCATTTGCAGTCCAAAGCAAATCTTAAACTATGCACAAATTTAGGGGGAGCTCTTGCTTTTCACACACTTCTCAAAGCGACAATGTTTTTCACTCTTATTATCATTTGTCGAAGCTTTGATCTATATGTTGTCGTCAAATACCAAAAAGGGGGAGATTGAAAGTATCCCTGGGTGGTTTTGGTAATTCCCAACAACATATAGCTCATTGAGCTAACATTATTCCAAGATTAATATTTCAGGAAAAGCTCAATGAATGGCATGGCATGGATGAGGAAAGTGGATCCCTCAAAATACTAAGGACAAAAGGATTGGCTCAAGCTCAAAGCTCAAGACTCTACATTTTATATTTTAGTGATCCAAGATCACATTGAGTCTATAGGAAAAGCCAATACTATCAAGGAGGGATGAGGTGTTGCTTGATGAGGTTCTTGCTTCATAGTGCTTAGTGATATGCTCCAAAACCTTCAACTACCTTCCCACATCCACTTGTGACCTAAACCAAAAGTCAAACTCGGCCCCACCGATTCTTTCTATCCGGCGCCACCGACTTCAGATGTCATAGCCACTGCCACAAACCCTAGGCAAATCGGTTTCACCGATAGGGATCTCGGTCTCACCGAGATGGGGTTGTAATCTCTCTGTTTCCCTTCGCAACGTTTCGGTCCTACCGAGATGAGCGATCGGTCCCACCGAGATTGCAATGTAAACTCTCTGTTTCCCTTTTGTAACATTTCGGTCTCACCGAAATGAGCAAATCGGTCCCACGAGTTTGCCTGACCAACTCTCTGGTTAGCTTATTACCAAAATCGGTCCCACCGAGGTTGTGTAATCGGTCTCACGGAGATTACGTTATGCCCTAACCCTAACCATATTGGTCCTACCGAGTTGCATGTCAGTCCCACCGAAAATCCTAACGGTCACTAGGTTTGCTAAATCGGTCCGACCGAGTTTCTCAATTCGGTCTCACCGAGATTGGTAAATTGTGTGTAACGGTTAGTTTTTGTGTGGAGGCTATATATACCCCTCCACCCACTCTTCATTCGTGGAGAGAGCCATCAGAATAAACCTACACTTCCAATACACATTTTCTGAGAGAGAACCACCTACTCATGTGTTGACGCCAAGATATTCCATTCCTACCATATGAATCTTGATCTCTAGGCTTCCCCAAGTTGCTTTCCACTCAAATCTTGTTTCCACCAAATCCAAATCCTGTGAGAGAGAGTTGAGTGTTGGGGAGACTATCATTTGAAGCACAGGAGCAAGGAGTTCATCATCAACACACCATTTGTTACTTCTTGGAGAGTGGTGTCTCCTAGATTGGCTAGGTGTCACTTGGGAGCCTCCGACAAGATTGTGCAGTTGAACCAAAGAGTTTGTAAGGGCAAGGAGATCGCCTACTTCGTGAAGATCTACCGCTAGTGAGGCAAGTCCTTCGTGGGCGACGGCCATGGTGGGATAGACAAGGTTGCTTCTTCATGGACCCTTCGTGGGTGGAGCCCTCCGTGGACTCGCGCAACCGTTACCCTTCGTGGGTTGAACTCTCCATCAACGTGGATGTACGATAGCACCACCTATCGGAACCACGACAAAAACATCCGTGTCTCCAATTGCGTTTGAATTCTCCAAACCCTTCCCTTTACATTCTTGCAAGTTGCATGCTTTACTTTCCGCTGCTCATATACTCTTTGCATGCTTGCTTGAATTGTGTTAAGATTGCTTGACTTGTGCTAAGACAGCTAAAATCTGCCAAAGACTAAAATTGGGAAAAGGATAGATTTTTAATTGGTCAAGTAGTCTAATCACCCCCCCCCTCTGGACATACTTTCGATCCTACAGCCTCCTCTTCGTCATCGTCATCCCCGACGTCCTCCTCGACCCCCGCTGCCCGAACCCCTACCGCCCAAGTGAGCCTCCGCCTCGCTCCTCCCCTCCCCTCTGTCCCGCGCTCGTCGTCGCGGCCACCGCACGCGTGCGCCCTGTGCACGCCCGCCGTCGCGCTCCGCTCCCGCCCCCAGCGCCTCACGCCCCTCCTGGCCTCCCCCTGTTTCTCCTCCCTCGCCGCTACCGCCGGCGACAGCGCCCGCGCGTCCAGGCGATGCACCCAGCCGCGCCTCTTCCTTCCTGCTCGCCCACGGCCGTCCCGCTTCGCCCGCGGCCCCTGTGCGCTGCTCCCGCCTTCCCCACTGACGGCCGCCGCGCCCGCACCTCGCGGAGACCACGCGCGCTCCGTCCTGTATCCCTCGCCGTCCGCACGCGCCCTGGCCGTGCTGCTCGCTCCGGCCGCGCCTTCCCTCTCTGTGCGCCGCTCCGGCCATGGCCTCCACCGGCGCCCTCCATCACGCCCGTGCGTGTTCGGGCGGACGCCCATGCCCAGCGCCCTGAGCTCGGTGCTCGTAACCGCCACCCGCGCCCGTTTAGGCCCCTGGCCCTATGACATGTGGGGCCTAGCCCCCTGGAACGTTTTAAACAAATAATAAAAGAATAATAATTAAAAATGATTAAAATATTAATTAACTAAATGATTAATTAACTTAATTAATCCTACTTAATTGATCTAATTAACCTGTTAGTCTAACTAAGCAGTAATTAGTTTAACCTAACCCTAATTAACTTAACAGTGTATGACAGGTGGGTCCCACTGGGCCCACACGTCAGTTTGACCAGTTAACCTCTATTGACTGCTGACGTCAGCAAACACTGTTCTGGAAAATGTTAAATTAAAATAATTAAATAAATTCTAAAAAATGATTTGAATCTTTTAAAATTAATAGAAAATAAACCGTAGCTCGGATGAAAATACTTTCTACATGAAAGTTGCTCAAAACGACGAGACAATTCCGGATACACAGCCCGCTCGTCCGCCACACATCCCTAGCATAGCGAACACACAATTTTCACCCTCCGGTTCATCTGTCCGAAAACGCAAAACACCGGGAATACTTTCCCGGATGTTTTCCCCCTTCGCCGGTATCACCTATCCCTGCGTTAGGTCACCCCTAGCACAACGTATTGCCGCATCTTGCTTTGTGTTGCATTTGATTGCTCTGTTATTTATTGTGTTCCCCCTCCGTTACTTCTTTCCGGTAGGCTCCGAAACCGTTGCTGATACCCCTGTGATCGACTACATCGACGACGACCCCTCCTTCATGCCAGAGCAACCAGGCAAGCCCCCCCCCTTTATCACCAGATATCGCATGTTCTTCTCTATACTGCTTGCACTAGAGTAGTGTAGCAATGTTACTGCTTTCCGTTAATCCTATTCTGATGCATAGCCTGTCCTTGCTACTACTGTTGTTACCTTTACCTGCAATCCTACATGCCTAGTATAGGATGCTAGTATTTCATCAGTTGCCCTACATACTTGTCCGTCTGCCATGCTATACTATCAGGCCATGATCACTAGGGAGGTGATCACGGGTATATATTATATACTTTATACATGATACCTGTGGTGACTAAACTCGGGTCGGCTCGAAGAGTACCCGCGAGTGATTCACGGATTGGGGGCTGAAAGGACCTTTGTCCCAACGGCCCTCTGTGTGGATCTTTGTGGCGGAGCGACAGGGCAGGTTGAGACCACCTAGGAGAGGGGTGGGCCTGGCCTTGGTCGGCGTTCACGGTTACTTCAAAATAACACGCTTAACGAGTTCTTGGTATTTTATCTGAGAGTGGCCATTTGGTCTATACGCACTAACCAACTACGTGGGAAAGATATGGGCACTCGACGTTGGGGTATCAGCCGAAGCCTTCGTGACGTCAGCGACTGAGCGGCGCGCGCCGAATTGGACTGGAAAGCCTGATCTTGTATAAAGGAGGCTAGGTATGCTTCCGGCCGCCCTCGCAACGTGCAGGTGTGCAATGGGCGATGGGCCCAGACCCCTGCGCCATAGGATTTAGACCGGCGTGCTGACCTCTCTGCTGTGCCTAGGTAGGGCTGTGACGTGTTGATCTTCTGAGGCCGGGCATGACCCAGGAAAGTGTGTCCGGCCAAATGGGATCAAGCATGTTGGGTTATGTGGTGCACCCCTGCAGGGAAGTTAATATATTCGAATAGCCGTGATCTTCGGTAACAGGACGACCTGGAGTTGTACCTTGACCTTATGACAACTAGAACCAGATACTTAATAAAACACACCCTTCCAAGTGCCAGATACAACCCGGTGATCGCTCTCTAACAGGGCGACGAGGAGGGGATTGCCGGGTAGGATTATGCTATGCGATGCTACTTGGAGGACTTCAATCTACTCTCTTCTACATGCTGCAAGACGGAGGCTGCCAGAAGCATAGTCTTCGACAGGATTAGCTATCCCCCTCTTATTCTGGCATTCTGCAGTTCAGTCCATTGATATGGCCCTTTACACATGTACCCATGCATATGTAGTGTAGCTCCTTGCTTGCGAGTACTTTGGATGAGTACTCACGGTTGCTTTCTCCCTCTTTTCCCCCCTTTCCTTTCTTGCTGGTTGTCGCAACCAGATGCTTGAGCCCAGGAGCCAGACGCCATCGTCGACGACGACTCCTACTACTTTGGAGGTGCCTACTACTATGTGCAGGCTGCTGACGACGACCAGGAGTAGCTTAGGAGGATCCCAGGCAGGACGCCTGCGCCTCTTTCGATTGTATCCCAGTTTGTGCTAGCCATCTTATGGCAACTTGTTTAACTTATGTCTGTACTCAGATATTGTTGCTTCCGCTGACTCGTCTATGATCGAGCACTTGTATTCGAGCCCTCGAGGCCCCTGGCTTGTATTATGATGCTTGTATGACTTATTTTAACTTTAGAGTTCTGTTGTGATATCTTCCCGTGAGTCCCTGATCTTGATCGTACACGTTTGCGTGTATGATTAGTGTACGATTGAATTGGGGGCATCACAAGTTGGTATCAAATCCGACTGCCTGTATGAATCCCCCTTTCCAACTCCTTGGCCGAAGTTGAGTCTAGTCATTGCTAAACTTTTACTAACATGGTTGTGTGGCTTACGGGCCCACGTCGCCATTGGGTGGTATTAGGATCTTTTATTCCTCGACCTATACTCTGGGACTCTGACATCTCTTCTATTTGGGTAAAATAAATTTTGCTAAACCTAACATTAGGATCTCGTGATCACTTTCAACCGGAGAGCCCCTTGTTACAGATTATCGCCTGCTGCACCAGAAGATTCCGAAGATACTTTTCAATGTTCATTCGAGAACTTGTGCTCATCGGGTTTGCAATTCCCTACCACCGAGACATCCCTATGGATAGCTACTTATACTTGCCCTCCATACCTTCATTCTCGATTACTCTTGTTAGTACAAGATACCCTGAAATTCTCTCTATTGTTCCAAGAATATTTTGTGCCTGCTGCCTTACAGTTCCTTGCCACTTGAATACCCCTTACGGATAATTCTTCATGATTCATTCATCCCCAGTTGTTCATGCGTTTCACAAAATACTTCGAAATGCCATTCGATCTTCCAAGAATCCTCCACAGCTTAGTGCTTTTGAGATTCTTGTTGCCTGATGCATTGTGGTTAATTCCATATGTGGTTAATTCCATATGCCTAGCAATATTCTTTGATGTCCTTTGTCATTATCATCTTGAGTCCCTCGATTCAATACATGTGTGATTGTTCACAATCATCACCTGATCCTCAGGAATTGTCTTTCTGGCTCAGACGTCATCCCGGATATGAGTTGGTTATCCGCCAATCAAACATTGACTGATGGTGCCTCTAAGTCTACTCAACTTACTTGTAATTTATCAGGGCATCTGATTCTGATACACCGATTTGGAATTCATAATTTCTTTGATTTTAAAACATCAAAGTATTCAGATATTGACATAATCTGATGCCTTTGCATTCTTTCTTCCTCTGTTTGAGTACCGATACTCATGTCAGCTCCTTTGTGGACCGCCAGACCCATTGCTGGGTTGTTATCCGATGGCATCATTCACATTCAAATCTTTTGAGTTATTTTCCTGATATATAATACCTTTGGTAAATTGTATCCTCTGCTTTGACAACCATGCTCTACTTTTGAGCTTGTGTTAATTACTCCCAAAAGTTTGTGGTATATGTTCCTAAGATGCCCCGATGGGTTGAACCAATGCCTTACCTAATCTATGTGAGCCCGAAAGATTTCACGGGCCATACTCATCTGGTATTTCACCAGGTAAAACTTTGAACACTAATGCCATTATGGAAATGAGAAGTGAATGGAATGTTATACCTTGAAGAACTGGGAGTCGACCTTGAACTTTGTGTTCATGCCCATGGACATGATGTAGATCCTACCGTAGAAGCTTCTTGTAATAATAACTATTTCGTTGATATAATATCATCTGGTATCTGTGAATTGATCCCTTGCAATCGTGGTTCCGACCATATTTTCTCCTTGATTCCATTTCTCGGGTAGGTGAAAACACTTGTCTTCTATGGATCAATACACCAGTCCAACCTTTACTTTGATATTTCGTCGAGTATTACACCCTGGTATCTCAAGATTATCACGGAACTGCATAACTTCTTATGAGTTCTCCATCAAGTACTACATTCTCACTGATTCCATTTTTTCTCATGGGCTCTGAGTCATTAAACACTCAAGGACACCGATAACTGAACTGAGTCCTCATCACAACTAAAAAAACTATTAGTAATCTTCTTTACTTACGAGTTTGTACTCGATCACGTCATTTCTAGCTTGATCGGCTATATCAGTATCGAGCTGATTTTAACTGTGCTACCTGGTCCTTATTCCCGGATGTAGCGACCAGACCTCAAATGGTCTATGCTGCTGTGCACCAGTGTCATCCCTGGATTAGTAATGCTGACACGCACAGTACAAATGGAGGATTTATAACAGAGTAGCAATCACACACTTATTACATCGAATATCTCCAAAGAGAATAAGTATGATAAATATGGCTTAAGGCCATCTAAAAACGATAACAGCGGAAGACTTGGAAGATAAGTGAGTCCATCAACTCCAACGGCATCACTGAGTATAAGACCACGACCTAAGCACCTTACTCGTCGTCTGAAAAGTCTGCAACATGAAACGTTGCAGCCCGAAAACGGGTCAGCACATGGAATATGCTGGCAAAATAACACATAGAGAATAATGAACATGATAATGCTATACTGCATGCATATATGGCTGGTGGAAAGCTCTATGGTTAAAGTTTTTGCGAAAAGCCAATTTTTCCCTACTGCAAAGAATAAATTTTATTTAACTATCATGGTGGTTGTTAAACATTGAGATGGTTGACAGCATCTCAATCCCAATTAAAATCATCATTAACCCAACAAAATTAATTAAAGTAACATGGTGATGAGATTCACATGATAATCCAAGTACTAGATACTCAAGTTGTCCATAACCGGGGACACGGCTAACCATGATTAGTTTGTACACTCTGCAGAGGTTTGCGCACTTTTCCCCACAAGACTCGATCTCCTCCGTTGGATTACTCGCACTACAACGGTGTTTGAGTAACGGATGACCGAGACACAGTCTTTCAGAAGTGTTTGCACCTTACGTGTGGGTAGACAGTTACACCTACTTTCCCCTACATCTGCTAGTCTACCACTGTAAGAGTTCACACAACTTAGTCAACTATGCTAGAGCCCATAATAGCTTGTGGCTGCACACGGAAGTTTCTAGCATGAATAATCTTATGATCCCTTTGAGCCTGGGTGGCGGTCCAAAAGAAAAACAGGCAATCCTGGAAAACCCAGGTACCTCAATCCACCCAGAATGTGAGTTTTAGTTGCCACCTTAAGTACATTAATTAACAATCTCACATCTGTCATGGAAATCTCTCAAACCCAATCCACGTCTACGAGCATAGCATGGCAATATAATAGCAACGTAGAAGTAACTCCCAAGGGTTTGATAAATAAAGCAGGTAATAGGTACTACCTCAACTACATCCCAATACCCACAATTTAATTAGATCCTAACCATGCAGTGTTTGAGGAGTGATCTAATGCAATAAAAACTGGGTATGGAAGGGTATGATCAAAGTGTTACTTGCCTTGCTGATGATCCGCGAAACCTAGCGATTCGAAGTAACAAGCGGCGCACTCCGGGTACTCTATCGCAAACAAACAAGCCAACAATAAGTACTCATCTAATGCACAGGTAAAACTCGAATGAAAGACCAGAAAGTTCAACTTAAGAACTCCGGTTTGCAAAAAGAATCAACTCGAACGAAGCAACGAAAGTCAAACGGCGAAAGAAACAAGCTTCGTTTACTATTCTGGATCTAGGTCAAATTTTACAGTAGCAAAAACTTGTTTGAGTAGGTTAAACGGAAAGAGAATTTCGAGACGAAACTCTAGGCGCTTGAATCGCCTGATTCCGATAAACGAGCGAAAAGTTAAACAGAAACGAAGATCCGATCGGAAATCGAGATCTGAGATAATCGCGGAAAAATCCGACGAAAAAGAAAACTGACGAACGGTTAACGAACGGACGTTCGTTAACAGAGAAAATCCGACGAATGCGTTCGTTAAAATGAATGGGTCGGTGAATGTTCACTAAATAATAAAACCGAAGAAATAACCCGATCTAGGGTTTAAAAAAAACGAACGGCTTTTTTTAGAAAACCGGCAAACGACGGCGAGTCGGTACCTCATCGGAAACGGAGCTCCGGCGGGGCTCGGCTGGGCTCCGGCGGGGCTCGGCGAGGGGCGGCGAGGGCGGCGGGGCTCGGGCGGG
>NC_057796.1:274350243-274458275 GCF_018294505.1 Triticum aestivum | reverse complement strand
CGGGCTTCCGGCGGCGGCGGCTTGGGCGGGGATCGGGGTGGCGAGGGATGGGGCGGCGGCGGGGTATATAAGGAGGGGGGCTGCTTGGAGGAGGGGGCAAGGCGGTGGGGCTCCGGCGGAGTCCGAACCGGACACGGGCGCGGCGGCGTTGGCGTGCTCGCGGAGGAGACGCGCGGCTGGGCCTCGGCCCGGTTGGGCGCGGCGCGTTTTTTTTAAACATTCCGCCGAAAAGAATTCATATAAAAATAAATAAAAATCCAAAAAGTATAAAACAAATTTTCCCCGTCTAGTTAAAATAATTAGAACAGGGTGAACATTTTTTTGACACAAAAATGCAGTTTTGAAAACGTGCAATTTTTTTAATGCAATTAAAATTGCAAATAAAATCCGGATAAAATCCAATATATGATTTTAATATTTTTCCTCCAATATTTCAGTTGTTTTGGAGAAGTCATATTTTCTCCTCTCATTTATTTTTAAATGTGAAATATATTTTTTTCCGGAGAGAAAATAATTAAAACCAAAATCCTCGTTTTTATTATTTGATAAAATCAAATATGATAAATCGGGAAAATCCCCAACTCTCTCCGAGGGTCCTTGAGTTGCTTAGGATTTATCGAGGATTTTTCAAAATGCAAGAAAAATATGCTATGCATTGTATGATCTATGTATAACATTCCAAATTGAAAATTTGGGATGTTACAAACCTACCCCCCTTAAGATGAATCTCGCCCTCGAGATTCGGGTTGGCTAGAAAATAGGTGAGAGTTGTCCTTCCGTAGATCTTCCTCTCGCTCCCAGGTGGCTTCATCTTCCGTGTGGTGACTCCACTGGACTTTCCAAAACTTGATAACCTTACTGCGGGTAACTCAGCTGGCATACTCGAGAATCTTAACTGGTTTCTCCTCATAGGTCAAATCACTTTCCAGCTGAATCGCTTCCAGCGGCACAGTATCTCTCAGTGTATCTCAGCCATCTCTGCGTGGCACTTCTTCAACTGTGAAACGTGGAATACATCATGAACTCCTGACAATCCTTCAGGCAATTCCAGCTTGTAAGCAACTTCTCCCATACGCTCCAAAACTCTGTATGGTCCGATAAAACGGGGCGCTAACTTTCCCTTAACTCCAAAGCGCTTCACTCCTCGAAGTGGTGATACTCGAAGATACACCCTGTCTCCGACTTCATGGACTGTCTCCTTTCATTTTGAATCAGCATAACTCTTCTACCTGGACCGGGCTACCTTGAGCCTATCACGAATCAACCTCACTTTCTGTTCAGACTCCTTAATCAAATCTGGTCCAAACAACTGACGGTCTCCAACCTCGTCCCATAACAACAGTGTTCTACACCTTCTTCCGTACAAAGCTTCGAAAGGGGCCATCTTCAAACTGGTTTGATAACTGTTGTTGTAAGAAAACTCTGCATATGGCAAATTTTCGTCCCAACTAGATCCATAATCTAGTGCACAAGCTCTCAACATGTCCTCCAAAATCTGATTGACTCTCTCGGTCTGTCCATTGTCTGTGGGTGAAAGGCTGTACTAAATTCTAGCCTGGTTCCCAATGTTTCATGTAACTGCTTCCAAAACTTCAAGGTAAACTGGGTTCCTCTGTCTGATACAATGGTCCTCGGAACTCCATGCAAACATACGATCCTGGTCATGTATATCTTTGCCAACTTAGCACTGGTGTAAGTGGTCTTCACTGGGATGAAATGAGCTACTTTCGTCAAACGGTCGACTACAACCCATATTGAGTCATAGCCTGAACGAGTCTTGGGCAATCTCGTGATAAAATCCATGCCTATTTTATCCCACTTCCATTCGGGTATCGGCAATGGTTGTAGCAATCCTGCTGGCTTCTGATGCTCTGCCTTCACTCTCTGACATACATCACAAACTGCTACATACTCCGCAATATCCTTCTTCATTCCGGTCCACCAGAAAGTATTTTTCAGATCCAAATAGATCTTGGTATTCCCTGGGTGAATCGAGTACGGTGAATCATGGGCATCTTGCAAAATCAACTTCCTGATCTCCGGATCATTTGGCACATAAACGCGGTCCTCAAACCATAAGGTATCGTGCTCATCCTCACAAAATCCCTTGGCTTTTCCTTTGCTCATCTTCTCCTTTATCTCGTCAATCTCCTTGTCTGTCTTCTGGGCTTCTCTGATCCTTTCCATCAAGGTAGACTGAATCTCCAGTGTCGCTAGATAGCCTCTTGGGACTATCTCCAAACATAGCTCGCGAAGGTCCTCTGCTAACTCCCGAGGTAACTCTCCTGTCATGAGGGTGTTGACATGACTCTTGCGGCTCAACGCGTCTGCTACTATGTTAGCCTTTCCTGGGTGATAATGCAATCTCATATCGTAGTCCTTAATAAGCTCCAACCATCTCCTCTGTCTGAGATTTAACTCCTTCTGCGTGAAAATATACTTCAAACTCTTGTGATCCGTGTACACCTCACAATGGTTTCCGATGAGAAAATGTCTCCATGTCTTCAACGCATGCACCACGGCTGCTAACTCCAAATCATGCGTAGCATAATTCTTCTCATGGGGTTTAAGTTGTCGTGAAGCATATGACACAACTCTTCCTTCCTGCATAAGTACTGCTCCAAGTCCTCGACGAGAAACGTCGCAATAAACTTCATAATCCTTGCGTTGATCTGGCAGAATCAACACTGGTGATGTAACCAATCGTTTCTTCAACTCTTGGAAACTAGCTTCACATTCCTCAGTCCAATTGAACTTGGTGTCCTTCTTCAATAGTTCAGCCATGGGTTTAGCAATCTTCGAGAAATTCTCGATGAACCTCCGGTAGTATCCTGCAAGTCCAAGAAAACTCCGAATCTCTCCAACTGACGTGGGTGATTCCCAACTTGTCACTGTGTCAACTTTGGCAGGGTCTACTGCTACTCCTTCTCCAGAAATAACATGTCCGAGGAATCCAACTTCCTTCAGCCAAAATTCACATTTGCTGAACTTGGCATATAACTGATGTTCTCTGAGCTTCTCAAGTACCAATCGCAAATGCTCCTCATGCTCTTCCTCATTCTTGGAAAAGACTAAAATGTCGTCAATGAACACCACGACGAACTTATCCAAAAACTCCATAAACACTTTGTTCATCAGGTTCATGAAATAGGCAGGTGCGTTAGTCAGTCCGAATGACATAACGGTATACTCATACAGTCCATACCTGGTGGTAAAAGCCGTCTTAGGTATATCCTGCTCTCGAATCTTTAACTTATGGTATCCTGATCGTAGATCGATCTTGGAAAATACTTTAGCTCCTTGTAGGCGGTCAAACAAATCATTGATCATCGGCAGTGGGTACTTGTTTTTGATGGTCACTTCATTCAATCCACGATAATCAACAACCATCCTCAACGATCCATCTTTCTTCTCCACTAGAAGTACTGGTGATCCCCAAGGTGACGAACTTGGGCGAATATAGCCTTTATCCAGTAACTCCTTGATCTGCTTCTTAATTTCCTCCAAATCCTTTGCGGGCATCCTGTACGGTCTCTTAGATATTGGCCCTGTGCATGGCAAAAGTTCAATCAAAAACTCAATGTCTCTATCTGGTGGCATGCCTGGCAACTCTTCTGGAAATACATCCGGGTAATCCTTCACCACTGGTACTTCCTCCTGTACAACTCCTGTTAAGGAATTCACTTGAGTCCTCTTCGGCATATGCCGGGATACATACTTGATCCTTTTTCCTTCTGGGGTGGTAAGCAAAATTGACTTACTGGCGCAATCGATGTTACCTCCATACATCGATAGCCAATCCATTCCCAAAATCACATCCAAACCTTGCGACTCCAAAATTATTAGGTCTGAGGGGAAAACATGCCTACCAATGGCCAATGGCATCTGAAAACATCCTTGGCTTGCCATATACTCTGCTCCTGGCGAGGTTACTAACATAGGTGTTCTGAGAACTTTGGTGGGCAACTTAAACTTATCCACAAATCCCCTTGATATGTATGAATGCGATGCACCAGTATTGAAAAGAACAATTGCAGTAAATGACTTAACCAAAAACTTACCTATTACTGCATCAGGCTGTGCTTCAACCTCCTCCACGCTCACGTGGTTCACATGTCCTTTGTTGAACGGGTTCGGCTTCTTCCCAGAGCTTCCATTGCCATTTCCATTCTGGGCTTCAGGACATTCATTGGCATAATGTCCAGTCTTCTGGCACTTAAAGCAAGTGACTTGGCTTAGGTCCCTCTTGGCTGGGGTAGATGGGTTGGTGCGGTTCTGTCCGTTGCTTCCTCCATTCCCATTACCATTCTTGGAGCCATTATGGTTGTGCGAACTACCTCCTCCATGGGTATGCTGAAACTGTCCTCCCGGTTTCGGGGCAAATCGTGGCTTCTGCTGAGCTCCAGAATTATACTTCCCTTGTCCATACTTCCTCTTGCGGTTTTCAATCTGCTGCTGCTTCCCTTCAATCATGAGTGCTCTATCTACCAACTCCTGGTAGTTGTTGAAGGTTGCTACCATCAACTGGATACTCGGTTCATCATTCAGTCCTTCCAGAAATTTCTCCTGCTTGGCTGCATCTGTAGCAACGTCATCTGGTGCATAACGTGCTAACTTACTGAAATCCTCCACATACTGGCCTACGGTGCGTCCTCCTTGGCGTAGGTTGCGAAACTCACGCTTCTTCATAGCCATAGCTCCTGCTGAAACATGAGCTGTACGGAAAGCTTGCTGAAACTGGTCCCATGTGACAGTGTCAATAGGGTGTGTGGCTGTGTAATTCTCCCACCATGATGTTGCGGGTCCATCAAGCTAATGTGCAGCAAAATGCACCCTTTCTGCATCTGTGCATCCTGTAGTGGTCAACTCCCTTCCAACTTTGCGGAGCCAATCATGTGCAACAATCGGCTCGGTGCTACTGGAAAACACCGGCGGGTTTAGCCTCAAGAAATGGGCTAAGTGATCAACAGGTGGTGGTGGCGGTCGGTTGTTGTTGTTGTTGTTGTTCCCTTGGTTCTGCACTAACACTTGCATCAGGGCATTCTGTTGCTGAATCAACTGGGTGATCTCCGGTGGGAAAACAAATCCGGTGTCACGTCTCGGAGGCATCTGATGGGTTAGAAAAGATGAGAGTTAAGAATAGAGTGAGGTCTAGAGAGAAAACACTACCCATATGCTCATGAGACAAATACAATCAATATCACTCAATCAATTCAAACAAGGCATACAATCGATCTAACTAGCGTTACAAAGTGCTTGAGCTATACTATTAAATGGGGGAAAACTACTACTGATATGGTGGTCTACTAGAAATTCTGATCAGTTGAAGACTCCATGATGTCTGCTCCAGCTTCATCAACAAAGTCATCTTCACTTGGTTCCGAGTCGGTGTCGTCGATGATGATGTAGTTATCCGGGCAAGTGCATTCGTCATCTTTTGCTTTTGGCACTGGATTTCCCATGAATACTCCAATCTTCTTCTCCAGGTCGTCATTCTTCCCTACTAGTGCGACGATTTCCTCCAACTAATCCTCGCGTGTAGCCTTGAGTTCTTCCTCCAGCTCCTTGATCTTCGTCAATGCCTTCTTCAGTTCTTCCTTGTCTGAGCACATCTGGTTCTCCTGGTGACGAATGTGTTGGTTTTGCTCCTGGATGAAAGCTGCAATTGATCCATCCTTTTTGGTTCTGATCATCTCCCATTGCTCGTCTCGGCGTCCACAAATCTGATAAATAGTATCCTTAAGCTCCCTGTGGTAGACTTCTCCAATGCATCCCATAGCGATGTGGGCGGCCATGCTCTTCCCTAAACTCCAGGTTGGTGCTTCGAAAACCAATCTTATGGGTTCAGTAACTGGCACAAACGTTCTTCCTGGAATGTGAACTTGAATCTTCCAGCTCTCCTCTTCGGGTAATGTGGCGTTGTAGGTTCTGGTGATGCTTGGTATTCCTATGTTCAAGTACTTAGTGACTTCCTTCAAATGTCATCCAAAAGGCGTGTCTTCATCTGGTTGCATGAACTTGCTCCTTGTATCCGCCATTCCTAAAAGAGTAGAAAGTGGAGAGGGGTCAGAAATGAGAAGAGAGAAGCTTTCTAGGGCTTAAGCTTAGTGGTCGTGTCCTACAGTCAGCGTGTGCTCTGATACCACCTTTGTAGCGACCAGACCTCAAATGGTCTGTGCTGCTGTGCACCAGTGTCATCCCTGGATCAGTAATGCTGACACGCATAGTACAAATGGAGGATTTATAACAGAGTAGCAATCACACACTTATTACATTGAATATTTCCAAAGAGAATAAGTATGATAAATATGGCTTAAGGCCATCTAAAAACGATAACAGCGGAAGACTTGGAAGATAAGTGAGTCCATCAACTCCAACGGCATCACTGAGTATAAGACCACGACCTAAGCACCTTACTTGTCGTCTGAAAAGTCTGCAACATGAAACGTTGCAGCCCGAAAACGGGTCAGCACATGGAATATGCTGGCAAAATAACACATAGAGAATAATGAACATGATAATGCTATACTACATGCATATATGGCTGGTGGAAAGCTCTATGGTTAAAGTTTTTGCGAAAAGCCAATTTTTCCCTACTACAAAGGAATAAATTTTATTTAACTATCATGGTGGTTGTTAAACATTGAGATGGTTGACAGCATCTCAATCCCAATTAAAATCATCATTAACCCAACAAAATTAATTAAAGTAACATGGTGATGAGATTCACATGATAATCCAAGTACTAGATACTCAAGTTGTCCATAACCGGGGACACGGCTAACCATGATTAGTTTGTACACTCTGCAGAGGTTTGCGCACTTTTCCCCACAAGACTCGATCTCCTCCATTGGATTACTCGCACTACAAAGGTGTTTGAGTAACGGATGACCGAGACACAGTCTTTCAGAAGTGTTTGCACCTTACGTATGGGTAGACAGTTACACCTACTTTCCCCTACATCTGCTAGTCTACCACTGTAAGAGTTCACACAACTTAGTCAACTATGCTAGAGCCCATAATAGCTTGTGGCTGCACACGGAAGTTTCTAGCATGAATAATCTTATGATCCCTTTGAGCCTGGGTGGCGGTCCAAAAGAAAAACAAGCAATCCTGGAAAACCCAGGTACCTCAATCCACCCAGAATGTGAGTTTTAGTTGCCACCTTAAGTAAACCATTAATTAACAATCTCACATCTGTCATGGAAATCTCTCAAACCCAATCCACGTCTACGAGCATAGCATGGCAATATAATAGCAACGTAGAAGTAACTCCCAAGGGTTTGATAAATAAAGCAAGTAATAGGTACTACCTCAACTACATCCCAATACCCACAATTTAATTAGATCCTAACCATGCAGTGTTTGAGGAGTGATCTAATGCAATAAAAACTGGGTATGGAAGGGTATGATCAAAGTGTTACTTGCCTTGCTGATGATCCGCGAAACCTAGCGATTCGAAGTAACAAGCGGCGCACTCCGGGTAGTCTATCGCAAACAAACAAGCAAACAATAAGTACTCATCTAATGCACAGGTAAAACTCGAATGAAAGATCCAACCAGAAAGTTCAACTTAAGAACTCCGGTTTGCAAAAATAATCAACTCGAACGAAGCAACGAAAGTCAAACGGCGAAAGAAACAAGCTTCGTTTACTATTCTGGATCTAGGTCAAATTTTACAGTAGCAAAAATTTCTTTGAGTAGGTTAAACGGAAAGAGAATTTCGAGACGAAACTCTAGACGCTTGAATCGCCTGATTCCGATAAACGAGCGAAAAGTTAAACAGAAACGAAGATCCGATCGGAAATCGAGATCTGAGATAATCGCGGAAAAATCCGACGAAAAAGAAAACTGACGAACGGTTAACGAACAGACGTTCGTTAACAGAGAAAATCCGACGAACGCGTTTGTTAAAACGAATGGGTCGGTGAACGTTCACTAAATAATAAAACCAAAGAAATAAACCGATCTAGGGTTTTTAAAAAAGCGAACGTTTTTTTTAGAAAACCGGCAAACGACGGCGAGTCGGTACCTCGTCGGAAACGGAGCTCCGGCGGGGCTCGGCTGGGCTCCGGCGGGGGCTCGGCGAGGGGCGGCGGGGCTCGGGCGGGGCGCGGGGCGGCGAGGGGCGGCTCCGGCGCGCGGGCGGCGGCGCTGCGGGCTTCCGGCGGCGGCGGCTTGGGCGGGCTCGGGGTGGCGAGGGAGGGGGCGGCGGCGGGGTATATTAGGAGGGGGCCTGCTTGGAGGAGGGGGCAAGGCGGCGGGGCTCCGGCGGAGTCCGAGCCGGACACGGGCGCGGCGGCGCTGGCGTGCTCGTGGAGGAGACGCGCGGCTGGCCGGCCGCTCGGCTGGGCCTCGGCCCGGTCGGGCGTGGCGCGTTTTTTTTAAACATTCCGCCGAAAAGAATTCATAGAAAAATAAATAAAAATCCAAAAAATATAGAGCAAATTTTCCCCGTCTTGTTAAAATAATTAGAACAGGGTGAACATTTTTTTGACACAAAACTGCAGTTTTGAAAACGTGCAATTTTTTTAATGCAATTAAAATTGCAAATAAAATCCGGATAAAATCCAATATATGATTTTAATATTTTTCCTCCAATATTTCAATTGTTTTGGAGAAGTCATATTTTCTCCTCTCATTTATTTTTAAATGTGAAATATATTTTTTTTCCGGAGAGAAAATAATTAAAACCAAAATCCTCGTTTTTATTATTTGATAAAATCAAATATGATAAATCGGGAAAATCCCCAACTCTCTCCGAGGGTCCTTGAGTTGCTTAGGATTTATGGAGGATTTGTCAAAATGCAAGAAAAATATGCTATGCATTGTATGATCTATGTATAATATTCCAAATTGAAAATTTGGGATGTTACACCGGAGCACCACTTTCGGCGATGAGCTAAGCTTACGTCGATCTTCCTTGTCTTATTATTTCACCTCGAACAGCAAGCTTGATTCCGAGTTGGTGTCCTATCTGTGGTTCCAATTATCTATCCCTGCATCAGTCCTTTTGCTTGATGCAATTGTTGTTCGATTGCTTCATCGTGGAGCCTCTCGACAAAATTTGTCGTGATCATCATCAGCATTCTAAGCTCTTCCAGGATATCAATTGCTTTCATGATGAGAAGTACCACCCTTGCCCTCGATGAATTGTGTTATCATCGACCACTTTATTGCCTTTCGTTCAACACAAACTTGTTCGTGTTTCGTGTTATACCTTGAGTTCCTTGCTATCCAGCTTATGTTATGTTATACCTTGGAGTATTATCATCTTTTGCGTCAAGGATGTTGTGATGATTGCTCCACCTCTTGAGAATTCTTGAAATAGTGATACTTCTCACCATCACCATTCTTTCTTGGTTCCCGTGTTGATTCTAAACGGGATACCAACAAGTGAACGGTGTTGTTTGGATTCTGTACTTCTAGCAACCCAATTGCTTTGAAGTTAATGGTCGACCGTTCATTCTTAGACAATTGGTTATTGAATCACCTTTTTAGCATTGATCATGCTACCTAAGACCATATTTCGAGTGCACCTTTCAACCAATGTTTTAATTGTGGATGTTTTCCTCGAACATACATCGTTATATTATACCATTTGATCTGAAAATTGTTATCTCCTTGTTCACATAATTGTGGAAATCCATCTTTTGGGATTCTAGATGAATTGTCGCTGAGTTCATCAGACATCTCCTCATCCTCTCCTTGGTTTAATGATGAACACGTGTTTTGGAACTTGCTTCCATAGTTCATTTCCCGAGAATCTTACAATGTCATCTCGTCAATTTGTGTTGCACCTTTTCTTCTGAGACATCCCGACTCTGAGGTATCCTGACACCAATCATATCCGAATCTCGGTCAGATATGATGGTTGGAACATATTTTCAAGAGTTATAACATTGGTCTTTATGTGACCTGGTAAGGTGATGTCGTGCCTAGCACACCTGGCCGGAGGACCTATTGTTATAGTTTCCTTTTTAGCAAGCTTAGCGATTCTTCCATGAGGAAATTGTAAGACTTATTCTATAAGTTGTTCCTGATGAATCCTTTGTTTATCCAAGTCCAACCTTTGCTTGAAGACCATGTCAATGCTATCTCGAAGCATGTCCGTGGTACTCCGATCTTCAATAAGAACAGTTGAAGCAATGCTATCTTTTCTTTATCAATTATCCAAAACACCGTTGTATGGGTATTGTCATCAAATTCCTCTCCCCCTACCTAAATGGTTTCTACTTTCTATCCTGTCGTGGATATCTTGCTCTGCTTGCCCTTGGGAAGGATATACCCTTAAAATATGTGTTTAAACACATTTTCCTTTCCGTTGTTCTGTTTAATCTGATGATCACCTTTTCCTTTCCATTGTTTTGTTTAACCTTTCTTGTAATCTACTTAACTGAGCAGTGATAATTCCCTGCTTAGGTAAGCACCTTGTTGTATCATTTTGTCAGTAAGACCCTGTTACTATTGTTGATGACATTCCGGCAACCACCGATGGACGAGAACCTTGCCTATTGGTCTGCCTCGTTTCAACGAGTGGGAAAATGATTCCCTTCGTCCCTCGCCCTTGGTACCGACATTGTTGCCGACATAACTGATAGGCTACCCTCTGACATGTCTTGCTATCATGACCGTGCAAGATGTCAACGCCCTTCCTACTTTTAACCACATGGTGGGCCCATAACCCACAGTTCCACAGGATCGAAACCTGACTCTCCTGTACACCCCCTATTCCCAAAGTTATTCCTCGCGCGTGGCCTTGTATGTAATTCACGGGCCACCGTGCTAGTGATCTATTCTCGTAACAGACGCAATACTCAATCTCGTTGGTCTGGACCCCTTTCGCATGTTGTTTCAGACATCGAAAGATTGCCTATCCTTTTGAAACTTCTCATGGTACCTTCTTACTTTACTCTTGATATTTTCTTAAGTATCTATTCGAGAGTTACTCGCAACCACATTCTCTGAGATATCTGCCAGATAGTCAACCTTGTAAGGTCCGTTCTTCCGAAGTTACCCCTTGTCCTTTCGTAAGTACGATGAAATTTCCGAAGAAAGGATGATGACTTCATCATGATGACCTGAAGTAGTGGAATAAAGACATCAATGTAATGGATCGATCTCTTCGAGAAGAGCAACCAAGACCGAGAAGAATCTTTGGAATTTCGTAACCTAATCTTCCCCCTTACTCCCCTCTTAAATCTCGGGACGAGATTTCTTATAGTAGAGGAGAATTGTGACGCCTGAATAGTTACGCTACAGTAACCCTCCGCTAATGATGCCATGTCACCATGATTGCAAATGTTAATCCTGCGATGATTCAAATCCCGTTCAAATTTCAAAATTCAAAATCAAGCCAAACGATAAAAGTTTTCAAACATTAAAACTAAAATGTTCTAAATGTAAAAATAAATCATAAGTAGTAATGGTGGAGAAACCACATTTTTATAAAATATTTAAATTCTCCAAAATAACTTAAACAATGGATATAACAATTAAATTAATGCCTTTTATATGGTTATGATATTATAACTAAATTAGCAGTGTGTCAAAATAATTGTGGCAGTGCCCTACTTAGTAATACTAATTTAGGTGCTAACTTGGTATTTTATAAAACTAAAATAAAAGAAACTATAAATGAAAACAGTAAAAGAAATAAATAGAAAAGGAAAGAAATAGCATATAAAAAACAAAACACTGGGCCGACCGTGGCCCAGATGGCCCGCCCACCAGGCCAGCCCAACCTAGGGCCTACCTAACCCACCACTCTCCAGTAACCCTAGCCGCTGCACCCCACAACCCCCACTCCTCCCCGATCCCTCTCGTCTCTCCAACCTGCCCCCGAGTGGATCTGGATCGGGGGCAACCGACGCCCCCGACCCCCCCTCCCCCCCCCCGCTGTCGCCGTGCGCCGTCGTCGTCGCCGGATCATCGCCGCCTCCCCGTGCCTCCGTCCTTCCCCCTGCGACGCCGCCTCACCGGAGCCGCCCCACCGTCTTTGCCAGCGTTGCCATGCCCCACCCTGCGTCAGAAGCCACCTCGAATGCTTCCCCCGCCGGACTGCCTCCTCCTCCTCAACGGCCTGCCTCCTCTTCGTCACCGTCGTCCCCGACGTCCTCCTCGACCCCCGCTGCCCGAACCCCTACCGCCCCAGTGAGCCTCCACCTCGCTCCTCCCCTTCCCTCTGTCCCGCGCTCGCATGCCCTGCGCTCGTCGCCGCTGCCACCGCACGCATGCGCCCCGTGCACGCCCGCCGTCGCGCTCCGCTCCCGCCCCCAGCGCCTCGCGCCCCTCCTGGCCTCCCCCTGTTTCCCCTCCCTCGCCACTACCGCCGGCGGCCGCGCCCGCGCGTCCAGGCGACGCGCCCAGCCGTGCCTCTTCCTCCCTGCTCGCCCACGGCCGTCCCGCTTCACCCGCGGCCCCCGTGCGCTGCTCCCGCCTTCCCCGCTAACGGCTGCCGCGCCCGCACCTCGCCGAGACCACGCGCGCGCCGTCCTGCATCCCTCGCCGTCCGCACGCGCCCTAGCCATGGCCTCCGCCGGCGCCCTCCATCACGCCCGTGCGTGTTTGGGCGGACGCCCACGCCCAGCGCCCTGAGCCCGGTCCTCGTAACCGCCACCCGTGCCCGTTAAGGCCCCTGGCCCTATGACATGTGGGGCCTAGCCCCCTGGAACGTTTTAAACAAATAGATAGAATAATAAAATAATAATAATTAAAATGATTAAAATATTAGTTAATTAATTAAATGGTTAATTAACTTAATTAATCCTACTTAATTAATATAATTAACCTGTTAGTCTAACTAAGTAGTAATTAGTTTAACCTAACCCTAATTAACTTAACAGTGTATGACAGGTGGGTCCCACTGGGCCCACACGTCAGTTTGACCAGTCAACCTCTATTGACTGCTAACGTCAGCAAACACTGTTCTGGATAATGTTAAATTAAAATAATTAAATAAATTCTAAAAATGATTTAAATCTTTTAAAATTAATAGAAAATAAACCGTAGCTCAGATGAAAATACTTTCTACATGAAAGTTGCTCAGAACAAAGAGACGATCCCGGATACGCAACCCGTTCATCCGCCACACATCCCTAGCATAGCGAACACGCAACTTTCACCCTCCGGTTCATTTGTCCGAAAACGCGAAACACCGGGAATACTTTCCCGGATATTTTCCCCCTTCGCCGGTATCGCCTATCCCTGCGTTAGGTCACCCCTAGCACAACGTATTGCTGCGTCTTGCTTTGTGTTGCATTTGATTGCTCTGTTATTTATTGTGTTCCCCCTTCGTTACTTCTTTCCGGTAGGCTCCGAGACCATTGCCGATACCCCTGTGATCGACTACATCGACGACGACCCCTCCTTCTTGCCAGAGCAACCAGGCAAGCCCCCCCCCCCCCTTGATCACCAAATATCGCATGTTCTTCTCTATACTGCTTGCATTAGAGTAGTGTAGCAATGTTACTGCTTTCCATTAATCCTATTCTGATGCATAGCCTGTCCTTGCTACTACTGTTGTTATCTTTACCTGAAATCCTACATGCCTAGTATAGGATGCTTGTATTTCATCAGTTGCCCTACATACTTGTCCGTCTGCCATGCTATACTATCGGGCCGGATCACTACGGAGGTGATCACGGGTATATATTATATACTTTATACATGATACCTGTGGTGACTAAAGTCGGGTCGGCTTGAAGAGTACCCGCGAGTGATTCACGGATTGGGGGCTGAAAGGACCTTTGTCCCAACGGGCCCTCTGTGTGGATCTTTGTGGCAGAGCGACAGGGCAGGTTGAGACCACCTAGGAGAGAGGTGGGCCTGGCCCTGGTCGGCGTTCGCGGTTACTTAAAAATAACACGCTTAACGAGTTCTTGGTATTTGATCTGAGTCTGGCCATTTGGTCTATACGCACTAACCAACTACGTGGGAAAGATATGGGCACTCGACGTCGTGGTATCAGCTGAAGCCTTCGTGACGTCGGCGACTGAGCGGCGCGCGCCGGATTGGACTGGAAAGCCTGCTCTTGTATAAGGGAGGCTAGGTCTGCTTCCAGCCGCCCTCGCAACGTGTAGATGTGCAATGGGCGATGGGCCCAGACACCTGCGCCATAGGATTTAGACCGGTGTGCTGACCTCTCTGTTGTGCCTAGGTAGGGCTGCGACGTGTTGATCTTCCGAGGCCGGGCATGACCCAGGAAAGTGTGTCTAGCCAAATGGGATCAAGCATGTTGTGTTATGTGGTGCACCCCTGCGGGGAAGTTAATCTATTCGAATAGCCGTGATCTTCGGTAACAGGACGACCTGGAGTTGTACCTTGACCTTATGACAACTAGAATCGGATACTTAATAAAACACACCCTTCCAAGTGCCAGATACAACCCAGTGATCACTCTCTAACAGGGCGACGAGGAGGGGATTGCCGGGTATGATTATGCTATGCGATGCTACTTGGAGGACTTCAATCTACTCTCTTCTACATGCTGCAAGACGGAGGCTGCCAGAAGCGTAGTCTTCGACAGGATTAGCTATCCCCCTCTTATTCTGGCATTCTGCAGTTCAGTCCACTGATATGGCCCTTTACACATATACTCATGCATATGTAGTGTAGCTCCTTTCTTGCGAGTACTTTGGATGTGTACTCACGGTTGCTTTCTCCCTCCTTTCCCCCCGTTCCTTTCTTGCTGGTTGTCGCAACCAGATGCTGGAGCCCAGGAGCCAGACGCCATCGTCGATGATGACTGCTACTACTTTGGAGGTGCCTACTACTACGTGCAGGCTGCTGACGACGACCAGGAGTAGCTTAGGAGGATCCCAGGCAGGAGGCCTGCGCCTCTTTCGATTGTATCCCAGTTTGTGCTAGCCATCTTATGGCAACTTGTTTAACTTATGTCTGTACTCAGATATTGTTGCTTCCGCTGACTCGTCTATGATCGAGCACTTGTATTCGAGCCCTCGAGGCCCCTGGCTTGTATTATGATGCTTGTATGACTTATTTTAACTTTAGAGTTGTGTTGTGATATCTTCCCGTGAGTCCCTGATCTTGATCGTACACGTTTGCATGTATGATTAGTGTACGATTGAATCGGGGGCGTCACAAAGGCTAGACGAAGATAGTGAATGTAACTCTGTAGTTGATGACCGCATTTCCCCTACACCAGCATCGCATGTGCTTGCTCTAAGTTGGCAGGGTGATATGTGGTTGCAGGTTGCATATGGTGTCTAGATTGTAATTCTTCCAATCTGGTTAAATTGCACGTGCTATTCTGCTTAGTTTATACATTATACCTATTAATGTGACATGCCTTCCTGTTTTTAGTACATAGTACATCTGTCTATTAACCATGTCCTTACATAAAACTATTGTTTTTTTGTATCCCGCATCAATCAATATGATGAGACACCTTTAGTATAAGAATTGTGATATTGGTTGCTGTTGGAAATATGCCCTAGAGGCAATAATAAATAGGTTATTATTATATTTCCTTGTTCATGATAATCGTTTATTATCCATGCTAGAATTGTATTGATAGGAAACTCAGATACATGTGTGGATACATAGACAACACCATGTCCCTAGTAAGCCTCTAGGAGACTAGCTCGTTGATCAATAGATGGTTACGGTTTCCTGACCATGGACATTGGATGTCGTTGATAACGGGATCACATCATTAGGAGAATGATGTGATGGACAAGACCCAATCCTAAGCCTAGCACAAGATCGTGTAGTTCGTTTGCTCAGAGCTTTTCTAATGTCAAGTATCACTTCCTTAGACCATGAGATTGTGCAACTCCCAGATACCGTAGGAATGCTTTGGGTGTGCCAAACGTCACAACGTAACTGGGTGGCTATAAAGGTGCACTACGGGTATCTCCGAAAGTGTCTGTTGGGTTGGCACGAATCGAGACTGGGATTTGTCACTCCGTGTAAACGGAGAGGTATCTCTGGGCCCACTCGGTAGGACATCATCATAATGTGCACAATGTGACCAAGGAGTTGATCACGGGATGATGTGAGTTACGGAACGAGTAAAGAGACTTGCCGGTAACGAGATTGAACAAGGTATAGGGATACCGACGATCGAATCTCGGGCAAGTAACATACCGATAGACAAAGGGAATTGAATACGGGATTGATTGAATCCCCGACATCGTGGTTCATCCGATGAGATCATCGTGGAACATGTGGGAGCCAACATGGGTATCCAGATCCCGCTGTTGGTTATTGACCGGAGAACGTCTCGGTCATGTCTGCATGGTTCCCGAACCCGTAGGGTCTACACACTTAAGGTTCGATGACGCTAGGGTTATAGGGAAAGTATGTACGTGGTTACCGAATGTTGTTCGGAGTCCCGGATGAGATCCCGGACGTCACGAGGAGTTCCGGAATGGTCCGGAGGTAAAGATCTATATATGGGAAGTCCTGTTTTGGTCACCGGAAAAGGTTTCGGGTGATATCGGTAATGTACCGGGACCACCGGGAGGGTCCCGGGGGTCCACCAAGTGGCGCCACCGGCCCCAGAGGGCTGCATGGGCCAAGTGTGGGAGGGGACCAGCCCCAGGTGGGCTGGTGCGCCCCCCACAAGAGGCCCAGGGAGCAGGAAAGGGGAGGGGGAGGGGGGAAACCCTAGGCTCAGATGGGCCTAAGGCCCATCTAGTGGGGCGCCCCCTCTCTCCCCCTTTGGCCGCCCCCCAAAGCCCCATCTAGGGCTGGCCGCACCCCTTGAGGGGGGAAACCCTAGATGGGGGCGCAGCCCTCCCCCTCCCCTATATATATTGAGGTTTTGGGGCTGCCATAGACATGAGAACGTCTCCTTTTGGTGCAGCCCTACCCCTCTCCCTCCTCCTCCTCTCCCGCGGTGCTTGGCGAAGCCCTGCGGGATTGCCACGCTCCTCCACCACCACCATGCCGTCGTGTTGCTGCTGGATGGAGTCTTCCCCAACCTCTCCCTCTCTCCTTGCTGGATCAAGGCGTGGGAGACGTCACCGGGCTGCACGTGTGTTGAACGCGGAGGCACCGTTCTTTCGGTGCTTAGATCGGAATCAACCGCGATCTGAATCGCTACGAGTACGACTCCCTCATCCGCGTTCTTGCAACGCTTCCGCATCGCGATCTACAAGGGTATGTAGATTCACTCCCCTTCCCCTCGTTGCTAGATTACTCCATAGATTGATCTTGGTGATGCGTAGAAAATTTTGAATTTCTGCTACGTTCCCCAACAGTGGCATCATGAGCTAGGTCTATGCGTAGTTTCTATGCACGAGTAGAACACAAAGTAGTTGTGGGCGTCGATGTTGTCAATTCTTCTTGCCGCTACTAGTCTTATCTTGTTTCGGCGGCATTGTGGGATGAAGCGGCCCGGACCGACCTTACACGTACGCTTACGTGAGACAGGTTCCACCGACTGACATGCACTAGTTGCATAAGGTGGCTAGCGGGTGTCTGTCTCTCCCACTTTAGTCGGAACGGATTCGATGAAAAGGGTCCTTATGAAGGGTAAATAGAAATTGGCAAATCACGTTGTGGTCTTACGTAGGTAAGAAACGTTCTTGCTAGAAACCTACAAGCCACGTAAAAACTTGCAACAACAATTAGAGGACGTCTAACTTGTTTTTGCAGCATGTGCCTATGTGATGTGATATGGCCAGAAGATGTGATGAATGATATATGTGATGTATGAGATTGATCATATTCTTGTAATAGGAATCACGACTTGCATGTCGATGAGAATGACAACCGGCAGGAGCCATAGGAGTTGTCTTTATTTTTTGTATGACCTGCGTGTCATTGAATAACGCCATGTAATTACTTTACTTTATTGCTAAGCGCGTTAGCCATAGAAGTAGAAGTAATCGTTGGCGTGACAACTTCAAGAAGACACAATGATGGAGATCATGATGATGGAGATCATGGTGTCATGCCGGTGACAAAGATGATCATGGTGCCCCGAAGATGGAGATCAAAGGAGCAAATGATATTGGCCATATCATGTCACTATTTGATTGCATGTGATGTTTATCATGTTATGCATCTTATTTGCTTAGAACGACGGTAGCAAGTAAGATGATCCCTCACTAATAATTTCAAGAAAGTGTTCACCCTAACTGTGCACCGTTGCGAAGGTTCGTCGTTTCGAAGCACCACGTGATGATCGGGTGTGATAGATTCTAACGTTCGAATACAACGGGTGTTGACGAGCCTAGCATGTACAGACATGGCCTCGGAACACATGCAATACACTTAGGTTGACTTGACGAGCCTAGCATGTACAGACATGGCCTCGGAACACGGAGGACCGAAAGGTCGAGCATGAGTCGTATAGAAGATACGATCAACATGGAGATGTTCACCGATCTTGACTAGTCCGTCTCACGTGATGATCGGACACGGCCTAGTTGAACTCGGATCATGTTTCACTTAGATGACTAGAGGGATGTCTATCTGAGTGGGAGTTCATAATCAGATGAACTTCATTATCATGAACATAGTCAAAAGGTATTTGCAAATTATGTCATAGCTTGCGCTTTAGTTCTACTGGTTAAGATATGTTCCTAGAGAAAATTTAGTTGAAAGTTGGTAGTAGCAATTATGCGGACTGGGTCCGTAAACTGAGGATTGTCCTCATTGCTGCACAGAAGGCTTATGTCCTTAATGCACCGCTCGGTGTGCTGAACCTCAGCGTCGTCTGTAGATGTTGCGAAACATCTGACATACACGTTTTGATAACTACGTGATAGTTCAGTGCGTAATGCTAACGGTTTAGAATTGTGGCACCAAAGACGTTTTGAAACGTCGCAGAACATATGAGATGTTCCGAAGACTGAAATTGGGATTTCAGACTAGTGCCCACGTCAAGAGGTATGAGACCTCTGACAAGTTTCTTAAGCCTGCAAACTAAGGGAGAAAAGCTCAATCGTTGAGCATGTGCTCAGATTGTCTGAGTGCCACAATCGCTTGAATCGAGTGGGAGTTTATCTTCCAGATGAGATAGTGATGGTTCTCCATAGTCACTGCCACCAAGCTATTAGAGCTTCGTGATGAACTATAACATATCAAGGATAGATGATGATCCTTGAGCAACTCGCGATGTTTGACACCGCGAAAGTAGAAATCAAGAAGGAGCATCAATTGTTGATGGTTAATAAAACCACTAGTTTAAGAAGGGCAAGGGAAAAAGGGATACTTCATGAAACAACAAGTCGTTTGCTGCTCTAGTGAAGAATCCCAAGGTTGAACCCAAACCCGAGACTAAGTGCTTCTGTAATAAGAGGAACGGTCACTGAAGCAGTACTACCCTAGATACTTGGTAGATGAGAAGGCAGGCAAGGTCGACAGAAGTATATTGGATATACGTTATATGAATGTGTACTTTACTAGTACTCCTAGCAGCACCAGGGTATTAGATACTGGTTCGGTTGCTAAGTGTTAGTAACTCGAAATAAAAGCTGCGGAATAAATGGAGACTAGCTAAAGGTGAGATGACGATATGTGTTGGAAATGTTTCCAAGGTTGATGTGATCAAGCATCGCATGCTCCCTCTACCATCGAGATTTGGTGTTTGCGTTGAGCATGATTGGATTATGTTTATCGCAATACGGTTATTCATTTAAGGAGAATAATAGTTACTCTGTTTATTTGAATAATACCTTCAATGGTCTTGCACCTAAAATGAATCTCGATTGTAGTGATACACATGTTCGTGCCAAAAGATGTAAAATAGTAATGATAGTTCCACATACTTGTGGCACTGCAATTTGAGTCATATTGGTATAGAACGCATGAAGAAGCTCCATGTAGATGGATCTTTGGACTCAATCGTTTTTGAAAAGATTGAGACATGCGAACCATGTCTATTGGTATATATGCATGAAGAAACTCCATGCAGATGGATCGTTTGGACTCACTTGATTTCGAATCACTTGAGACATGCAAATCATACCACATGGGCGAGATGACTGAAAGTCCTCGTTTTCAGTAAGATGGAACAAGAGAGCAACTTATTGGAAGTAATACATTTTGATGTATGCAGTCCAATGAGTTCTGAGGCATGCAGTGGATATCATTATGTTCTTACTTCACAGATGATTTGAGTAGATGCTGAGAATATTTACTTGATGAAACACAAGTCTGAATTATTGAAAGGTTCAAGTAATTTCAGAGTGAAGTCGAAGATTGTCGTGACAAGAGGATAAAATGTCTATGATATGATCATAGAGATATCTGAGTTACGAGTTTGGCACACAATTAAGACATTGTGGAAAGTGTTTCACAATTAATACCGCCTGGAACACCATAGTGTGATGGTGTGTCCGAACATCATAACTGCACCCTATTGGATATGGTGCATACCATGATGTTTCTTATCAAATTACCACTATCGTTTATGGGTTAGGCATTAGAGACAACCGCATTCACTTTAAAAGGGGCACCACGCAATTCCGTTGAGACGACACCGTTTAGAGAAACCTAAGTTGTCGTTTCTTAAAAGTTTGGGGCTGCGAGCTTATGTGAAAAAGTTTCAAGCTGATAAGCTCGAACCCAAAGCGGATAAATACATCTTCATAGAAAACCCAAAACAGTTGGGTGTACCTCCTATTTCAGATCTGGAAGCAAAAGTAATTGTTTCTAGAAATGAGTCCTTTCTCGAGGAAAAGTTTCTCTCGAAAGAATTGAGTGGGAGGATGGTGGAGACTTGATAAGGTTATTGAACCGTCACTTCAACTAGTGTGTAGCAGGGCACAGGAAGTTGTTCCTGTGGCACCTACACCAATTGAAGTGGAAGCTTATGATGGTGATCATGAAACTTCGGATCAAGTCACTACCAAACCTCGTAGGACGACGAGGATGCGTAATACTTCAGAGTAGTACGTGATCCTGTCTTGGAAGTCATGTTGTTGGACAACGATGAACCTATGAGCTATGGAGAAGCGATGGTGGGCCCATATTCCGACAAATGGTTAGAAGCCATGAAATCCGAGATAAATGGATCTTTGAGAAGAAGACGGACGTGGACGGTAATGTTACCGTCTATGAAGCTCGACTTGTGGCAAAGAGTATTTCCACAAGTTCAAGGAGTTGACTACGATGAGATTTTCTCATCCGTAGCGATGCTTAAGTCCGTCGGAATCATGTTAGCATTAGCTGCATTTATGAAATCTGGCAGATGGATGTCAAAACAAGTTTCCTTACCAGTTTTCGTAAGGAAAGGTTGTATGTGATACAATCAGAAAGGTTTTGTCGATCCTAAGGATGCTAAAAGGTATGCTAGCTCCAGCGATCCTTCCATGGATTAGAGCAAGCATCTCGGAGTCAGAATATACGCTTTGATGGAGTGATCAAAGTTTTTGGGTTTATACAAAGTTTGTTAGAAACTTGTATTTACAATAAAGTGAGTGGGAGCGCTACAACATTTCTGATAAGTATATGTGAATGACATATTGTTGATCCGAAATGATGTAAAATTTCTGGAAAGCATAAAGGGTTGTTTGAAAGGAGTTTTTCAAAGGAAGACCTGGATAAAGCTGCTTACATATTGGGCATCAAGATCTATAGAGATAGATCAAGACGCCTGATGATACTTTCAAAGAACGCACACCTTGACATGATTTTGAAAGAGTTCAAAATAGATCAGCAAAGAAGGAGTTCTTGGCTGTGTTACAAGGTGTGAGTATTGAGTAAGACTCAAGACCTGACCACAGCAGAAGAGAGAGAAAGGACGAAGGTCGTCCCCTATGCTTTAGACGTAGGCTCTACAGTATGCTATGCTGTGTACCGCACATGAAGTGTGCCTTGCCATGAGTTGGTCAAGGGGTACAATAGTGATCCGGGAATGGATCACATGACAGCGGTCGAACTTATCCTTAGTACCTAGTGGACTAAGGAATTTTCTCGATTATGGAGGTGAAAAGGAGTTCGTCGTAAAGGGTTACGTCGATGCGAACTTTGACACTAATCCGGATGACTCTGAGTAGTAAACCGGATTCGTATAGTAGAGCAATTATTTGAAATGGCTCCAAATAGCGCGTGGTAGCATCCACAAGATGACATAGATATTCGTAAAGCACACACGGATCTGAAAGGTTCAGACCCGTTGACTAATAACCTCTCTCACAAGCATAACATGATCAAACCAGAACTCATTGAGTGTTAATCACATAGAGATGTGAACTAGATTGTTGACTCTAGTAAACTCTTGGGTGTTGGTCACATGGTGATGTGACCTGTCAGTGTTAATCACATGGTGATGTGAACTAGATTATTGACTCTAGTGCAAGTGGGAGACTGTTGGAAATATGCCCTAGAGGCAATAATAAATAGGTTATTATTATATTTCCTTGTTCATGATAATCGTTTATTATCCATGCTAGAATTGTATTGATAGGAAACTCAGATACATGTGTGGATACATAGACAACACCATGTCCCTAGTAAGCCTCTAGTTGACTAGCTCGTTGATCAATAGATGGTTACGGTTTCCTGACCATGGACATTGGATGTCGTTGATAACGGGATCACATCATTAGGAGAATGATGTGATGGACAAGACCCAATCCTAAGCCTAGCACAAGATCGTGTAGTTCGTTTGCTCAGAGCTTTTCTAATGTCAAGTATCACTTCCTTAGACCATGAGATTGTGCAACTCCCGGATACCGTAGGAATGCTTTGGGTGTGCCAAACGTCACAACGTAACTGGGTGGCTATAAAGGTGCACTACGGGTATCTCCGAAAGTGTCTGTTGGGTTGGCACGAATCGAGACTGGGATTTGTCACTCCGTGTAAACGGAGAGGTATCTCTGGGCCCACTCGGTAGGACATCATCATAATGTGCACAATGTGACCAAGGAGTTGATCACGGGATGATGTGAGTTACGGAACGAGTAAAGAGACTTGCCGGTAACGAGATTGAACAAGGTATAGGGATACCGACGATCGAATCTCGGGCAAGTAACATACCGATAGACAAAGGGAATTGAATACGGGATTGATTGAATCCCCGACATCGTGGTTCATCCGATGAGATCATCGTGGAACATGTGGGAGCCAACATGGGTATCCAGATCCCGCTGTTGGTTATTGACCGGAGAACGTCTCGGTCATGTCTGCATGGTTCCCGAACCCGTAGGGTCTACACACTTAAGGTTCGATGACGCTAGGGTTATAGGGAAAGTATGTACGTGGTTACCGAATGTTGTTCGGAGTCCCGGATGAGATCCCGGACGTCACGAGGAGTTCCGGAATGGTCCGGAGGTAAAGATTTATATATGGAAAGTTGTTGTTCGGGTTCCGGGAAAAGTTCGGGTTTTTTCGGTATTGTACCGGGAAGCTTCCAGAAGATTCCGGAGGATTCCGGAGGGGTCCGGAGGTCCGGAAAATGTTCCACCACGTCCAATACAGTAGCATGGGCTGTAAGGGGGCGCCCTAGCCTTAATGGGCCAGGGGCACCAGCCCCCCAAGGCCCATGCGCATGGGAGAGGGGAAACCCTAAGGGGGAGGGCCTCCACTTGACTTGGGAGGCACTCCTCCCCCTTTGGCCGCCCCCCAAGCCCCATCTAGGGCTGCCGCACCCCTTGAGGGGGGAAACCCTAGATGGGGGCGCAGCCCTCCCCCTCCCCTATATATATTGAGGTTTTGGGCTGCCATAGACATGAGAACGTCTCCTTTTGGTGCAGCCCTACCCCTCTCCCTCCTCCTCCTCTCCCGCGGTGCTTGGCGAAGCCCTGCGGGATTGCCACGCTCCTCCACCACCACCATGCCGTCGTGTTGCTGCTGGATGGAGTCTTCCCAACCTCTCCCTCTCTCCTTGCTGGATCAAGGCGTGGGAGACGTCACCGGGCTGCACGTGTGTTGAACGCGGAGGCACCGTACTTTCGGTGCTTAGATCGGAATCAACCGCGATCTGAATCGCTACGAGTACGACTCCCTCATCCGCGTTCTTGCAACGCTTCCGCATCGCGATCTACAAGGGTATGTAGATTCACTCCCCTTCCCCTCGTTGCTAGATTACTCCATAGATTGATCTTGGTGATGCGTAGAAAATTTTGAATTTCTGCTACGTTACCTAACAGTTGCATCTTTCATATGATTTATAGCATGTGATGCTTCTAATTTGTTGAAACGCCATTTATGATGGGATGCTTTTAACTTGGCAGAGTCATATTGGTTGCAATTTTCATGTGGTGTCTAGCTTGCATTGCTTCTTTTTTGTTGAAATGGCTTCTGCTTAGTTTGCACAAATAGTTGTGAATATGCCATGTCGTCCTGTTTTTCGTACATATTCCATCCTGGTATCATGTGTTTGCCTTACATCAAAGTAGTGATTGTCAGTATCATGCACGAATGAGTTATGAAGAGTGAATTTTATTGCTTTTTCTTATCGATTTTACTTGACAATTCAAAATCAATAAAGCGGAAGGAAATTAGCAAGGCAGTGGATAAAGGCGCTCCTTCCAAACGGAGGGCCTCTACAGATTCTACTCTGCCACCCCCCCCCCTAAGAAGATTTGCAAGACAACACATGCATAGACACTCAACGTAGCTATGTTGATGATGAGCACGTCTCCCCTAGTGCACCATCACAGGTGCTCCCTCTAACTTGGCACTGTTATATGTGGTTGCATGTTATGTATGATGTCTAGCTTGTATTGCTTCTAATTTTGTTGAATTCCATCTGCTTACTTTACACATTATACTTGTGAATAAGGCACGTGTTCCTGTTTCTATAACATACAATATCTTTCTATCACACCATGTTCTTACATCAAAGTACTACTGTTGTGTAACCTGCAACAATCACTTATCATAAGACACGTTTGACTTGAGAGTGTGATATAGGTTACATCTCGCATTCTTTTCTAGCTTGTACTACTTCTAATTTGTTGAAATGGCACTCAGGACGAGACAGTTTTAACTTGGTAGAGTGATATTCGTTGCATCTTTCATATGGTGTCTAGCTTTCATTGCTTCTAATTTGTTGAAATGCCTTCTGCTTAGTTTATACATCATAGCTATGAATATGCAATGTTGTCCTTTTTCTTACACATTCAATCGTCCTATCATGTGGTCACCTTACATTAAAGTAGTGCTCGTCAACATCCTACATCAATGAGTTTTGAAAAGCGAATTTTTATTCATTTTTCTTGTGGGTTTGACTTGACAAGGCAATGCAATTAGGAAATAGGAAGGAAAAAAATTAAGGCAGGGACTGATGGCGGTCTTCCGACGAAACCGGCATCCCAGGTGCTTTCTCTAGCTTGGCAGTGTGATGTTGTCTTGCATGTTGCATACGGTGTCTCACTTGTATTGCTTGTAATCTGATTAAATTACTTTTGCTTAGTTTACACAAATAGTTGTGAATATGCCATGCCGTTCTGTTTTTCGTACATATTCCATCTCGTATCATGTGTTTGGCCTTACATCAAGGTAGTGCTTGTCAGTATCATGCATAATGAGTTCTCAAGAGTGAATTTTATTGCTTTTTTTCTTGTCGGTTTTACTTGACAATGCAAAATCAATAAAGTAGAAGGAAATTACCAAGGCAGTGGATAAAGGTGCTTCTTCCAAACAGAGGGCCTCTACACATTATACTCGGCCATCCCCCCACCAAGATTTGGAAGACAACACATGCATAGACACTCAAAGTAGCTGTGTTGATGATGAGCACGTCCCCCCTTGTCCACCATCGCAGGTGCTCCCTCTAACATGGCACCTTTATATGTGGTTGCATGTTATGTATGATGTCTAGCTTGTATTACTTCTAATTCTGTTGAATTCCATCTCTTACTTTACACATTATACTTGTGAATAAGACACGTGTTCCTGTTTCTAGAACATACAATATCTGCCTATCACACCATGTTCTTACATCAAAGTACTACTGTTGTGTAACCTGCAACAATTACTTTTCACAAGACATGTTTAACTTGGGAGTCGGATATAGTTTACATCTCGCATTATTTTCTAGCTTGTACTACTAATTTGTTGAAATGGCACTAATGACGAGACAGTTTTAACTTGGTAGAGTGATATTCGTTGCGTCTTACATATGGTGTCTAGCTTTTATTGCTTCTAATTTGTTGAAATGCCTTATGCTTAGTTTACACAGCATAAGCTGTGAATATGCAATGGCACTAATGACGAGAGACCTTTAACTTGGTAGTGTGATGTTGTTTGCATCTTGCATATGATTTATTTCTTGTACTGCTTCACATTTGTTTAAACGCCAGTTATGACTAGACACTGTTAACTTGGCAGAGAGATATTTGTAGCATCTTTCATATGGCCTTCTACTTAGTTTACACATCATAGTTCTGATTATCTCATGTCGTCCTGCTTATCGTACATATTACCTATGGCCCCCGGGTCTATTCTCATCATATCAATCTTCCATCACTTTATTATTGCTTTGCCTTTTTACTTTGCATCTTTATATCAAAAATACCAAAAATATTATCCTATCATATCTATCAGATCTCACTCCCGTAAGTGACCGTGAAGGGATTGACAACCCCTAATCGCGTTGGTTGCGTTGAGATATTTGTTTTGTGTAGGTACGAGGGACTTGTGTATAGCCTCCTACTGGATTGATACCTTGGTTCTCAAAAATTGAGGGAAATACTTACGCTACTTTGCTGCATCACCCCTTCCTCTTTAGGGAAAACCAACGCAGTGCTCAAGAGGTAGCAAGAAGGATTTCTGGCGCCGTTGCCGGGGAGGTTTGCGCAAAGTCAAGTCAAGATCTGACTTCCAGCAACAAGCCATTTCTGTCGCCGTTGCCAGGGAGTCTACGCAAAAGTTAACATACCAAGTACCCATCACAAACCATTATCTCTCGCATTACATTATTTGCCATTTGCCTCTCGTTTTCCTCTCCCCCACTTCACCCTTGCCGTTTTATTCGCCCTCTTTTTCCTCCTCCTCTCTTTTCTGTTTGCCTTTCTCTAGCTTGCTTCTTGTTTGCTCGTGTGTTGGACTGTTTGTCTGTCGCGATGGCTCTACCTAGATTTGTAGCGACCAGACCTCAAATGGCCTGTGCTGCTGTGCACCAGTGTCATCCCTGGATCAGTAATGCTGACACGCACAGTACAAATGGAGGATTTATAACCGAGTAGCAATCACACACTTATTACATCGAATATCTCCGAAGAGATTAAGTATGATAAACATGGCTTAAGGCCATCTAATAACGATAACAGCGGAAGACTTGGAAGATAAGTGAGTCCATCAACTCCAGCGGCATCACTGAGTATAAGACCACGACCTAAGGCACCTTACTCGTCGTCTGAAAAGTCTGCAACATGAAACGTTGCAGCCCGAAAACGGGTCAGCACATAGAATATGCTGGCAAAGTAACACATAGAGAGCAATGAACAATAATAATGCTATACTATATGCATATATGGCTGGTGGAAAGCTCTATGGTTACAGTTTTGCGAAAAGCCAATTTTATCCTACTGCAAAGGAATAAATTTTATTTAACTATCATGGTGGTTGAAACATTGAGAAGGTACCTCCAACTCAATCCCAATTAAGTATCATCATTAACCCAACAAAATTAATTATAAGTATCACGGTGATGAGATTCAAATGATAATCCAGGTACTAGATACTCAAGTTGTCCATAACCGGGGACACGGCTAATCATGATCAGTTTGTACACTCTGCAGAGGTTTGTGCACTTTTCCCCACAAGACTCGATCGCCTCCGCTTGATTCTCGCACTGCATGATGTTTGAGAAACGGATGACCGAGACACAGTCTTTCAGAAACAATCACTCTTTACTCTGGATGGACCGGTACACCTACTTTCCCCTACATCTGCTAGTCCACCTCTTCAAGAGATCCTGTAACCTACTCAGCTATGCTAGAGCCCATAATAGCTTGTGGCTGCACACGGAAGTTTCTAGCATGAATAATCTTATGATCCCTTTGAGCCTGGGTGGCGGACCTTATACATACAGACAACACTGGGTTCTCCAGGTGCCTCAATCCACCCAGATGTGAGTTTTAGTTGCCACCTTAAGTTGAACCATTATTAAACATCTCACATCTGTCATGAATATCACTCAAACCCAATCCACGTCTACGAGCATAGCATGGCAATATAATAGCAACGTAGAAGTAACTCCCAAGGGTTTGATAAGTAAACAGGTAATAGGTACTACCTCAACTACTTCCCAATACCCACAGTTTATTAGATCCTAATCATGCAATGTGTTTGAGGAAATAGATCTAATGCAATAAAACTGGGTATGAACGGGATATGATCAAAGTGTTACTTGCCTTGCTGATGATCCGCAAAACCTAGCGAGTCGAAGTAACAAGCGGCACACTCCGGGTACTCTATCGCAAACAAACAAGCATACAATCAGTACTCAACTAATGCACAGGTAAAACTCGAATAAAAGATCCAACCAGAAAGTTCAACTTAAGAACTCCGGTTTGCAAAAAGAATCAACTCGAAAGAAGCAACGAAAGTCAAACGGCGAAAGAAAGAAACTTCGTTTGCTAATCTGGATCTAGGTCAAATTTCACTATAGCAAAAACTTGTTTGAGTAGGTTAAATGGAAAGAGAATTTCGAGACGAAACTCTAGGCGCTTGAATCGCCTGATTCCGATAAACGAGCGAGAAGTTAAACAGATTCGAAGATTCGATCAGAAATCGAATCTGAGAAAATAACGAGAAAATCCAACGAAAAAGAAAAACGGACGAATGGTTAAATAACGGACGTTCGTTAACAGAGAAAAACCGACGAACGCGTTCGTTAAAACGAACGGTTCGGTGAACGCTCGCGAAATAAGAAAACCGAAAAAAATCCGATCTAGGGTTTTTTTTTAAAACGAAAGGTTTTTTTTACAGAAAACCGGTCAACGAAGGAAAAACGGCCGGCGGCAGTACCTCGTCGGGCGGGCTCCGGCGAGGGGCTCCGGCGGGGCGGGGCTCGGCGGCGGGGTGCGGGGCTCGGGGAGGCGGCGAGGGGCGGCGGCTCCGGGCTCCCGGCGGCGGCGGCGGGCGAGGCACCCGGCGGCGTTGGCGGCGATGTTGCGGGCGGGCGGCGGCGATGTTGCGGGCGGGCGGCGGCGATGTTGCGGGCGGGCGGCGGCGATGTCGGTGGCGGCGGCGGGGTGAGGAGAGAAGAGAGGGGGGTATTTAAGGAGGGGGGTGCGGCGGTGCTTGGGGAAGGGGGCACCCGAGGCGGCGGCGGCTTCGTGCCCAGAACGGACTCCGGCGGCGGCGGCTTCGTGCGGGAGGAGGAGAGGCCGCGGGCGGGCCGTCGGCTGGGCCTTTGGCCCAGTCGGCGCGGCCGCGTTTTTTTTTTAAATAAGTTCCGCGGAAAATATTGCGTAGAAAAATAAATAAAAATCAGAAAAATATGAAATAAATTTTCCCGTCTAGTTAGAAAATCTAGAATAGGGTGAACATTTTTAAAATCAAAAATAAATATTTTGAAAACATGCAATATTTTTAATGCAATAAAAATTGCAAATAAAATCCAAATAAATTCCAAATAATGATTTTAACATTTTTCCTCCAGTATTTCAATTGTTTTGGAGAAGTCATATTTTCTCCTCTCGTTTATTTAAAATGAAATATTTTTCCGGAGAGAAAAATAATTAAAACCAAAATCCTCGTTGGAAAATCAATTTGAAAAATTCGAGGAAAATCCCCAACTCTCTCCGAGGGTCCTTGAGTTGCTTAGGATTTATCGAGGATTTGTCAAAATGCAACAAAACATGATATGCAATGATGATCTATGTATAACATTCCAAATTGGAAATTTGGGATGTTACAAACCTACCCCCCTTAAGATGAATCTCGCCCTCGAGATTCGGGTTGGCTAGAAAACAGGTGGGAGTGGTTTTTCCGTAGATCTTCCTCTCGCTCCCAGGTGGCTTCATCCTCCGTGTGGTGACTCCACTGGACTTTGCAAAACTTGATAACCTTGCTGCGGGTAACTCGGCTGGCATACTCGAGAATCTTAACTGGTTTCTCCTCATAAGTCAAATCACTTTCCAACTGAATCGCTTCCAGTGGCACAGTATCTCTTAGTGGTATCTCAGCCATCTCTGCGTGGCACTTCTTCAACTGCGAAACATGAAATACATCATGTACTCCAGACAATCCTTCGGGCAATTCCAGCTTGTAGGCAACTTCTCCCATACGTTCCAACACTCTGTATGGTCCGATAAAACGGGGCGCTAACTTTCCCTTAACTCCAAAGCGCTTCACTCCTCGAAGTGGTGATACTCGAAGATACACTCTGTCTCCGACTTCGTGAACTGTCTCCTTCCGTTTAGAATCAGCATAACTCTTCTGCCTGGACTGGGCTACCTTGAGCCTATCGCGAATCAACCTCACTTTCTGTTCAGACTCCTTAATCAAATCTGGTCCAAACAACTGACGGTCTCCAACTTCGTCCCATAACAACGGTGTTCTACACCTTCTTCCGTACAAAGCTTCGAAAGGGGCCATCTTCAAACTGGTTTGATAACTGTTGTTATACGAAAACTCCGCATATGGCAAATTGTCGTCCCAACTAGATCCATAATCTAGTGCACATGCTCTCAACATGTCCTCCAAAATCTGGTTGACTCTCTCGGTCTGTCCATCTGTCTGTGGGTGAAATGCTGTACTAAATTCCAGCCTGGTTCCCAATGTTTCATGTAACTGCTTCCAAAACTTCGAGGTAAATTGGGTTCCTCTGTCTGATACAATGGTCCTCGGAACTCCATGCAAACATACTATCCTGGTCATGTATATCTTTGCCAACTTAGCACTGGTGTAAGTGGTCTTCACTGGAATGAAATGAGCCACTTTCGTCAAACGGTCGACTACAACCCATATCGAGTCATAGCCTGAACGAGTCCTGGGTAATCCCGTGATAAAATCCATGCCTATTTTATCCCACTTCCATTCGGGTATCGGCAATGGCTGTAGCAATCCTGCTGGCTTCTGATGCTCTGCCTTCACTCTCTGACATACATCACAAACTGCTACATACTCCGCAATATCCTTCTTCATTCCGGTCCACCAGAAAGTATTCTTCAAATCCAAATACATCTTGGTATTTCCTGGGTGAATCGAGTACGGTGAATCATGGGCTTCTTGCAAAATCAACTTCCTGATCTCCGGATCATTTGGCACATATACGCGGTCCTCGAACCATAAGGTATCGTGCTCATCCTCACGAAATCCCTTGGCTTTTCCTTTGCTCATCTTCTCTTTTATCTCTTCAATCTCCTTGTCTGTCTTCTGAGCTTCTCTGATCCTTTCCATCAAGGTAGACTGAATCTCCAATGTCGCTAAATAGCCTCTAGGGACTATCTCCAAACATAGCTCACGTAGGTCCTCGGCTAACTCCTGAGGTAACTCTCCTGTCTGCTACTACGTTAGCCTTTCCAGGGTGATAATGCAATCTCATATCATAGTCTTTGATGAGCTCCAACCATCTCCTCTGTCTGAGGTTTAACTCCTTCTGCGTGAAAATGTACTTCAAACTCTTGTGATCCGTGTACACCTCACAATGGTTTCCGATGAGAAAATGTCTCCATGTCTTCAATGCATGCACCACGGCTGCTAATTCCAAATCATGCGTAGCATAATTCTTCTCATGGGGTTTAAGTTGTCGTGAAGCATACGAAACAACTCTTCCTTCCTGCATAAGCACTGCTCCAAGTCCTCGACGAGAAGCGTCGCAATAAACTTCATAGTCCTTGCGTTGATCTGGCAGAATCAACACTGGTGATGTAACCAATCGTTTCTTCAACTCTTGGAAACTAGCTTCACATTCCTCAGTCCAATTGAATTTGGTGTCCTTCTTCAATAGCTCAGTCATGGGCTTAGCAATCCTTGAGAAATTCTCGATAAATCTCCGGTAGTATCCTGCAAGTCCAAGAAAACTCCGGATTTCTCCAACTGTCGTGGGTGATTCCCAACTTGTCACTGTGTCAACCTTGGCAGGGTCTACTGCTATTCCTTCTCCAGAAATAACATGTCCAAGGAATCCAACTTCCTTCAACCAAAACTCACATTTGCTGAACTTGGCATATAACTGATGTTCTCTGAGCTTCTCAAGTACCAATCGTAAATGCTCCTCATGCTCTTCTTCATCCTTGGAAAAGATTAAAATATCATCAATGAACACCACGACGAACTTATCCAAAAACTCCATAAACACTTTGTTCATCAGGTTCATGAAATAGGCCGGTGCGTTAGTCAGTCCAAATGACATAACGGTATACTCATACAATCCATATCTGGTGGTAAATGCCGTCTTGGGTATATCCTGCTCTCGAATCTTTAACTGATGGTATCCTGATCGTAGATCGATCTTGGAAAATACTTTAGCTCCTTGCAGGCGGTCAAACAAATCATTGATCATCGGCAGTGGGTACTTGTTTTTGATGGTCACTTCATTCAATCCTCGGTAATCAACAACCATCCTTAGTGATCCATCTTTCTTCTCCACTAGAAGTACTGGTGATCCCCAAGGTGACGAACTTGGGCGAATATAGCCTTTATCCAGTAACTCCTTGATCTGCTTCTTAATTTCCTCCAAATCCTTTGCGGGCATCCTGTACGGTCTCTTAGATATTGGCCCTGTGCCTGGCAAAAGTTCAATCAAGAACTCAATGTCTCTATCTGGTGGCATGCCTGGCAACTCTTCTGGAAATACATCCGGATAGTCCTTCACCACTGGTACTTCCTCCTGTACAACTCCTGATAAGGAATTCACTTGAGTCCTCTTCGGCATATGCCTGGATACATACTTGATCCTTTTTCCTTCCGGGGTGGTAAGCAAAATCGTCTTGCTGGCACAATCGATGTTTCCTCCATACAACGATAGCCAATCCATTCCCAAAATCACATCCAAACCTTGCGATTCCAAAACAATGAGGTCTGAGGGGAAAACATGCCTACCAATGGCCAACGGTATCTGAAAACATCCTTGGGTGGCCATATACTCTGCTCCTGGCGAGGTTACTAACATGGGGCTTTTGAGAACTTGGGTGGACATCTTAAACTTGTTTACGAATCCCCTTGATATGTATGAATGCGATGCACCAGTATCGAAAAGAACAGTTGCAGTAAATGACTTAACCAAAAACTTACCTATTACTGCATCAGGCTGAGCTTCAACCTCCTCCACGCTCACGTGGTTCACATGTCCTTTGTTGAACGGGTTCGGCTTCTTCCCAGAGCTTCCATTGCCATTTCCATTTTGGGCTTCGGGGCAATCGTTAGCATAGTGTCCCGTCTTCTGGCACTTGAAACAGGTAATGTGACTTAGATCTCTCTTGGTTGGGGTAGATGGGTTGGTGCGGTTCTGTCCGTTTCCTCCTCCATTCCCATTACCATTCTTGGAGCCATTATGGTTGTGCGAACTACCTCCTCCATGGGTATGCTGAAACTGTCCTCCCGGCTTCGGGGTAAATCGTGGCTTCTGCTGGGCTCCAGAATTGTACTTCCCTTGTCCATACTTCCTCTTGCGGTTTTCAATCTGCTGTTGCTTCCCTTCAATCATGAGAGCTCTATCTACCAGCTCCTGGTAGTTGTTGAAAGTTGCTACCATCAACTGCATACTCAGCTCATCATTCAATCCTTCCAGAAACTTCTCCTGCTTGGCAGCATCTGTAGCAACGTCATCTGGTGCATAACGTGCTAACTTACTGAAATCCTCCACATACTGGCCTACGGTGCGTCCTCCTTGGCGTAGGTTGCGAAACTCACGCTTCTTCATAGCCATAGCTCCTGCTGAAACATGAGCTGTACGGAAAGCTTGCTGAAACTGGTCCCATGTGACAGTGTCAATAGGGTGCGTGGCTGTATAATTCTCCCACCATGATGCTGCGGGTCCATCAAGCTGATGTGCGGCAAAACGCACTCTTTCCGCATCTGTGCATCCTGCAGTGGTCAACTCCCTTCCAACTTTGCGGAGCCAATCATCTGCAACAATCGGCTCGGTGCTACTGGAAAACACCGGCGGGTTTAGCCTTAAGAAACGGGCTAAGTGATCAACAGGTGGTGGTGGCGGTGGGTTGTTGTTGTTGTTGCCTTGGTTCTGAACTAACACTTGCATCAGGGCATTCTGTTGCTGAATCAACTGGGTGATCTCTGGCGGGAAAACAAATCCGGTGTCGCGTCTCGGAGGCATCTGATAGGTTTAGAAAAGATGAGAATTAAGAATAGAATGAGGTCTAGAGAGAAAACACTACCCATATGCTCATGAGACAAATTCAATCAATATCACTCAATCAATCCAAACAAGGCAAAACAATCGATCTAACTAGCGTTACAAAGTGCTTGAACTATACTACTAAATGGGGGAAAACTACTACTGATATGGTGGTCTACTAAAAATTCTGATCCGTTGAAGACTCCATGATGTCTGCTCCAGCTTCATCAATCCATTCGTCTTCACTTGGTTCCGAGTCGGTGTCGTCGATGATGATGTAGTTATCCGGACAAGTGCATTCGTCGACTTCTGCTTTTGGCACTGGATTTCCCACGAATGATCCAATCTTATTCTCCAGGTCGTCAATCTTCCCGACTAGTGCGTTGATTTCCTCCAAGTAATCTTCGCGTGTAGTCTTGAGTTCTTCTTGGAGTTCCTTGATCTTCGTGAATGCCTTCTTCAGTTCTTCCTTGTCCGTGCACATCTGATTCTCCTGGCGTCGAATATGTTGGTTCTGCTCCTGGATGAAAGCTGCAATTGATCCATCCTTCTTGGTCTTGATCATCTCCCATTGCGCGTCTCGACGTCCACAAATTTGATAAATCGTATCCTTAAGCTCCTGGTGATAGACTTCTCCAATGCGTCCCATGGCGATATGTGCGGCCATGCTCTTCCCTAAACTCCAAGTTGGTGCTTCGAAAACCAATCTCATGGGTTCCGTAATTGGCGCAAACGTTCTTCCTGGAATGATAACTTGAATCTTCCAGCTCTCTTCTTCAGGTAATGTGGCGTTGTAGGTTCCGGTGACGCTTGGTATTCCTATGTTCAAGTACTCGGTGACTTCCTTCAAATGTCGTCCAAACGGCGTGTCTTCATCTGGTTGCATGAACTTGCTCCTTGCATTCGCCATTCCTAAAAGAGTAGAAAGTGGAGAGGGGTCAGAAATGAGAAGAGAGAAGTTTTCTAGGGCTTAAGCTTAGTGGTCGTGTCCTACAGTCAGCGTGTGCTCTGATACCAACTTTGTAGCGACCAGACCTCAAATGGCCTGTGCTGCTGTGCACCAGTGTCATCCCTGGATCAGTAATGCTGACACGCACAGTACAAATGGAGGATTTATAACAGAGTAGCAATCACACACTTATTACATCGAATATCTCCGAAGAGATTAAGTATGATAAACATGGCTTAAGGCCATCTAATAACGATAACAGCGGAAGACTTGGAAGATAAGTGAGTCCATCAACTCCAGCGGCATCACTGAGTATAAGACCACGACCTAAGGCACCTTACTCGTCGTCTGAAAAGTCTGCAACATGAAACGTTGCAGCCCGAAAACGGGTCAGCACATAGAATATGCTGGCAAAGTAACACATAGAGAGCAATGAACAATAATAATGCTATACTATATGCATATATGGCTGGTGGAAAGCTCTATGGTTACAGTTTTGCGAAAAGCCAATTTTATCCTACTTCAAAGGAATAAATTTTATTTAACTATCATGGTGGTTGAAACATTGAGAAGGTACCTCCAACTCAATCCCAATTAAGTATCATCATTAACCCAACAAAATTAATTATAAGTATCACGGTGATGAGATTCAAATGATAATCCAGGTACTAGATACTCAAGTTGTCCATAACCGGGGACACGGCTAATCATGATCAGTTTGTACACTCTGCAGAGGTTTGTGCACTTTTCCCCACAAGACTCGATCGCCTCCGCTTGATTCTCGCACTGCATGATGTTTGAGAAACGGATGACCGAGACACAGTCTTTCAGAAACAATCACTCTTTACTCTGGATGGACCGGTACACCTACTTTCCCCTACATCTGCTAGTCCACCTCTTCAAGAGATCCTGTAACCTACTCAGCTATGCTAGAGCCCATAATAGCTTGTGGCTGCACACGGAAGTTTCTAGCATGAATAATCTTATGATCCCTTTGAGCCTGGGTGGCGGACCTTATACATACAGACAACACTGGGTTCTCCAGGTGCCTCAATCCACCCAGATGTGAGTTTTAGTTGCCACCTTAAGTTGAACCATTATTAAACATCTCACATCTGTCATGAATATCACTCAAACCCAATCCACGTCTACGAGCATAGCATGGCAATATAATAGCAACGTAGAAGTAACTCCCAAGGGTTTGATAAATGAAACAGGTAATAGGTACTACCTCAACTACTTCCCAATACCCACAGTTTATTTAGATCCTAATCATGCAATGTGTTTGAGGAAATAGATCTAATGCAATAAAACTGGGTATGAACGGGATATGATCAAAGTGTTACTTGCCTTGCTGATGATCCGCAAAACCTAACGAGTCGAAGTAACAAGCGGCACACTCCGGGTACTCTATCGCAAACAAACAAGCATACAATCAGTACTCAACTAATGCACAGGTAAAACTCGAATGAAAGATCCAACCAGAAAGTTCAACTTAAGAACTCCGGTTTGCAAAAAGAATCAACTCGAAAGAAGCAACGAAAGTCAAACGGCAAAAGAAAGAAACTTCGTTTGCTAATCTGGATCTAGGTCAAATTTTACTGTAGCAAAAACTTGTTTGAGTAGGTTAAACGGAAAGAGAATTTCGAGACGAAACTCTAGGCGCTTGAATCACCTGATTCCGATAAACGAGCGAGAAGTTAAACAGATTCGAAGATTCGATCAGAAATCGAATCTGAGAAAATAACGAGAAAATCCGACGAAAAAGAAAAACGGACGAACGGTTAAATAACGGACGTTCGTTAACAGAGAAAAAACCGACGAACACGTTCGTTAAAACGAACGGTTCGGTGAACGCTCGCGAAATAAGAAAACTTGGAAAAAAACCGATCTAGGGTTTTTTTTAAACGAAAGGTTTTTTTTACAGAAAATCGGTCAACGAAGGAAAAACGGCCGGCGGCAGTACCTCGTCGGGCGGGCTCCGGCGAGGGGCTCCGGCGGGGCGGGGCTCGGCGGCGGGGTGCGGGGCTCGGGGAGGCGGCGAGGGGCGGCGGCTCCGGGCTCCCGGCGGCGGCGGCGGCGATGTTGCGGGCGGGCGGCGGCGATGTCGGCGGCGGCGGCGGGGTGAGGAGAGAAGAGAGGGGGGTATTTAAGGAGGGGGGTGCGGCGGTGCTTGGGGAAGGGGGCACCCGAGGCGGCGGCGGCTTCGTGCCCGGAACGGACTCCGGCGGCGGCGGCTTCGTGCGGGAGGAGGAGAGGCCGCGGGCGGGCCGTCGGCTGGGCCTTTGGCCCAGTCGGCGCGGGCGCGTTTTTTTTTAAATAAGTTCTGCGGAAAATATTGCGTAGAAAAGTAAATAAAAATCAGAAAAATATGAAATAAATTTTCCCCGTCTAGTTAGAAAATCTAGAATAGGGTGAACATTTTTAAAATCAAAAATAAATATTTTGAAAACTTGCAATATTTTTAATGCAATAAAAATTGCAAATAAAATCCAAATAAATGCCAATAAATGATTTTAACATTTTTCTTCCAGTATTTCAAATGTTTTGGAGAAGTCATATTTTCTCCTCTCGTTTATTTTTAAAATTGAAATATTTTTCCGGAGAGAAAAATAATTAAATCGAAAATCCTCGTTGGAATATCAAATTTGAAAATTCGAGGAAATCCCCAACTCTCTCCGAGGGTCCTTGAGCTGCTTAGGATTTAACGAGGATTTGTCAAAATGCAACAAAACATGATATGCATTGATGATCTATGTATAACATTCCAAATTGGAAATTTGGGATGTTACAAGATTTGGTGATCTTCACCTTAAAAGGTTAGAAGAGATTGAAAGTAACGTCAGGAGTTTTATGGTTTTGCAATTTGAGCATAACAATTTTTTCAGAAACGAGCTCAAGGAACAAAAAAGCTTTATGAGTTTTATGAATAAAGAGCTCGATGATGTGTCTAAAGAATTTGATAATATAAGATCCCAAATTGCTCATCTTGAAAAGTTGACTCCTGAAATTTCGGATAAGCAGGCCACCTTAGTCAATAAGATGGCCGCTAAACCCAATCCGTATGAAAATAAAGATGAAGATCTAAAAGTTATTGATGTGTCCCCTATTAAATCTTTGTTTTGCAATATGAATCTTGATAATGATGAGACTGAATATGATCTACCTCTACCTAGAAGGCGTTCCAAAAATTCGGAGTTTTTAGATCTTGATGATGAAATTAATAAAAGTGGGATTGAAGGAAGCAAAACCATATATAGATGTTGCTAAACCTACTATTTTGGATTTCAAGGAATTTAATTATGAAAGTTGTTCTTTAATTGATTGTATTTCCTTGTTGCAATCCATGCTAAATTCTCCTCATGCTTATAGTCAAAATAAAGCCTTTACCAAACATATCGTTGATGCTTTGATGCAATCTTATGAAGAAAAACTGGAATTAGAAGTTTCTATCCCTAGAAAACTTTATGATGAGTGGGAACCTACTATTAAAATTAAAATTAAAGATCATGAGTTTTATGCTTTGTGTGATTTGGGTGCTAGTGTTTCCACGATTCCCAAAACTTTATGTGATATTCTAGGGTTCTATGAATTTGAAGATTGCTCTCTAAATTGCACCTTGCGGATTCCACTATTAAAAACCTATTGGACGGATTAATGATGTTCTTATTTTTGCAAATAGTAATTATGTGCCCGTGGATTTGATCGTTCTTGATATTGATTGCAATCCTTCATGTCCCATTATTCTTGGTAGACCTTTTCTTAGAACGATTGGTGCAATTATTGATATGAAAGAAGGGAATATTAGATTCCAATTTCCATTAAGGAAAGGCATGGAACACTTCCCTAGAAAGAAAATAAAATTACCATATGAATCTATCATGAGAGCCACTTATGGATTGCCTACCAAAGATGGCAATACCTAGATCTATCCGTATCTTTATGCCTAGCTAGGGTCGTTAAACGATAGCGCTTGTTGGGAGGCAACCCAATTTTATTTTTGTTTTTGCTTTTTGTTTCTGTTTAGTAAAAATAATTTTTTTTAGTCTCTGGTTAGATGTGTTTTTATGCTTAAATTAGTGTTTGCTCCAAGTTAAACCTATGGGATCTTCTTGGAATAAGAGTTATTTGATCTTGCTGTAATTTCCAGAAACTTTACGCTCAGTGCCCGAATTGTTAAAAATCACCAGAACGTGATAAAATACTGATTCCAATTGCTTCTGATCAATAAACAAATTATCTAGATCGTCCTATTTTGGAAGAATTTTTTGGGTTCCAGAAGTTTGCGTTAGTTACAGATTACTACATACTGTTCTGTTTTTGACAGATTCTGTTTTTCGTGTGTTGTTTGCTTATTTTGATGATTCTATGGCTAGTAAAATAATTTATAAACCATAGGGAAGTTGGAATACAGTAGGTTTAACACCAATATAAATAAATAATGAGTTCATTACAGTACCTTGAAGTGGTCTTTTGTTTTCTTTTGCTAACGGAGCTCACGAGATTTCTATTGAGTTTTGTGTTGTGAAGTTTTCAAGTTTTGAGTGAAATCTTTTGATGGATTATGGAACAAGGAGTGGCAAGAGCCTAAGCTTGGGGATGCCCATGGCACCCCCAAGATAATCCAAGGAAACCAAAAAGTCAATGCTTGGGGATGCCCCGGAAGGCATCCCCTCTTTCGTCTACTTCCATCGGCAACTTTACTTGGAGCTATATTTTTATTCACCACATGATATGTGTTTTGCTTGGAGCATCTTGTATGATTTGAGTCTTTTCTTTTTAGTTTACCACAATCATCCTTGCTGTACACACCTTTTGAGAGAGCCATACATGAATTGGAATTTGCTAGAATGCTCTATGTGCTTCACTTATATCTTTTGAGCTATATAGTTTTGCTCTTGAACTTCACTTATACTTTTTTGAGCTATGTATTTATGCTCTAGTGCTTCACTTATATCTTTTAGAGCACGGTGGTGGATTTGTTTTCAAGAAACTATTGATCTCTCATGCTTCACTTAGACTATTTTGAGAGTCTTAAATAGCATGGTAAATTGCTTAAATAATCTTAATATACTTGGTATTCAAGATTTGTGAATCTTTCTTTTGAGTTCGTTGAATACTAAGAAAAGTTTGATGCTTGATAATTGTTTTGAGATATGATGATGGTGATATTAGAGTCATGCTAGTTGAGTAGTTGTGAATTTGAGAAATACTTTTATTAAAGTTTGTGATTCCCGTAGCATGCACGTATGGTGAACCGTAATGTGATGAAGTCGGAGCATGATTTATTTATTGATTGTCTTCCTTATGAGTGGCGGTCGGGGACGAGCGATGGTCTTTTCCTACCAATCTATCCCCCTAGGAGCATGCGCGTAATACTTTGCTTTGATGTCTTCTAGATTTTTGCAATAAGTATATGAGTTCTTTATGACTAATGTTGAGTCCATGGATTATACACACTTTCCCATCCTTCCACCATTGCTAGCCTCTCTAATACCGCGCACTTTTTTGCCGGTATCATACACCCACCATATATCTTCCTCAAAACAGCCACCATACCTACCTATCATGGCATTTCCATAGCCATTCCGAGATATATTGCCATGCAACTTTCCACCGCCCCGTTTATTATGACACGCTCCATCATTGTCATATTGCTAGCATGATCATGTAGTTGACATCGTATTTGTGGCAAAGCCACCGTTCATAATTCTTTCATACATGTCACTCATGATTCATTGCATATCCCGGTACACCGCCGGAGGCATTCATATAGATTCATATTTTGTGTAAGTATCGAGTTGTAATTGTTGAGTTGTAAGAAAAATTAAAGTGTGATGATCTTCATTTTTAGAGCATTTTCCCAAGTGAGGAAAGGATGATGGAGACTATGATTCCCCCACAAGTCGGGATGAGACTCCGGACGAAAAATAATAATAAAAAAAGAGGCCATCAAAAAATATAAAAGGCCCAAAAAGAAAAAAAAATAAAAAAATCTAAAAAATGAGAGAAAAAGAGAGAAGGGACAATGTTACTATCCTCTTACCACACTTGTGCTTCAAAGTAGCACCATGATCTTCATGATAGAGAGTCTCTCATTTTGTCACTTTCATATACTAGTGAGAATTTTTCATTATAGAACTTGGCTTGTATATTCCAATGATGGGCTTCCTCAAATTGCCCTAAGTCTTCGTGAGCAAGCAAGTTGGATGCACACCCACTTAGTTTCTTTTTGTTGAGCTTTCATATACTTATAGCTCTAGTGCATCCGTTGCATGGCAATCCCTACTCACTCACATTGATATCTATTGATGGGCATCTCCATAGCCCGTTGATACGCCCAGTTAATGTGAGACCATCTTCTCCCTTTTTTGTCTTCTCCACAACCACCATTCTATTCCACATATAGTGCTACATCCATGGCTCACGCTCATGTATTGCGTGAAGATTGAAAAAGTTTGAAAATTCTAAAGTATGAAACAATTGCTTGGCTTGTCATCGGGGTTGTGCATGATTTAAATACTTTGTGTGGTGAAGATAGAGCATAGCCAGACTATATGATTTTGTAGGGATAACTTTCTTTGGCCATGTTATTTTGAGAAGACATGATTGCTTTATTAGTATGCTTGAAGTATTATTATTTTTATGTCAATATAAACTTTTGTCTTGAATCTTTCGGATCTGAATATTCATACCACAATTAAGAAGAGTTACATTGAAATTATGCCAAGTAGCACTCCGCATCAAAAAATTCTTTTTTATCATTTACCTACTCGAGGACGAGCAGGAATTAAGCTTGGGGATGCCTGATACGTCTCCAACGTATCTATAATTTTTGATTGCTCCATGCTATATTATCTATTGTTTTGGACTATATTGGGCTTTATTATCCACTTTTATATTACTTTTGGGACTAACCTATTAACCGGAGGCCCGGCCCAGATTTGCTGTTTTTTGCCTATTTCAGTGTTTCGAAGAAACGGAATATCAAACGGGGCCCAAACGGAATGAAACCTTCGGGAACGTGATTTTCTCACCGAATATGATCCAGGAGACTTGGACCCCACGTCAAGAAAGAAAGGAGGCGGCCACGAGGGTGGAGGGCGCGCCCCTGCCTCATGGGCCCCCCTTTGCTCCACCGACGTACTTCTTCCTCCTATATATACCTACGGACCACCGAACGACCAGATACGGAGCCAAAAACCTAATTCCACCGCCGCAACTTTCTGTATCCACGAGATCCCATCTTGGGGCCTTTTCCGGTCCTCCGCCGGAGGGGGCATTGATCACGGAGGGCTTCTACATCACCATAGCCTCTCCGATGAAGTGTGAGTAGTTTACCTCAGACCTTCGGCTCCATAGTTATTAGCTAGATTGCTTCTTCTCTCTTTTTTGATCTCAATACAAAGTTCTCCCCCTCTCTTGTGGAGATCTATTCGATGTAATCTTCTTTTTGCGGTGTGTTTGTTGAGACCGATGAATTGTGGGTTTATGCTCAAGATTATCTACGAACAACATTTGAATCTTCTCTGAATTCTTTTATGTATGATTGCTTATCTTTGCAAGTCTCTTCGATTTATCAGTTTGGTTTGGCCAACTAGATTGGTTCTTCTTGCAATGGGAGAAGTGCTTAGCTTTGGGTTCAATCTTGCGGTGTCCTTTCCCAGTGACAGTAGGGGCAGCAAGGCACGTATTGTATTGTTGCCATCGAGGATAACAAGATGGTTTTTTTATCATATTGCATGAATCTATCCCTCTACATCATCTCATCTTGTTTAAGGCGTTACTCTGTTTTCATTAACTTAATACTCTAGATGCATGCTGGATAGCGGTCGGTGAGTGGAGTAATAGTAGTAGATGCAGGCAGGAGTCGGTTTACTTGTCTCGGACGTGATGCCTATATACATGATCATACCTAGGTACTCTCATAACTATGCTCAATTCTGTCAATTGCTCAACAGTAATTTGTTCACCCACCGTAGAATACTTATGCTCTTGAGAGAAGCCACTAGTGAAACCTATGGCCCCCAGGTCTGTTCTCATCATATCAATCTTCCATCACTTTATTATTGCTTTGCCTTTTTACTTTGCCTTTTATTTTACTTTGCATCTTTATATCAAAAATACCAAAAATATTATCCTATCATATCTATCAGATCTCACTCCCGTAAGTGACCGTGAAGGGATTGACAACCCCTAATCGCGTTGGTTGCGTTGAGCTATTTGTTTTGTGTAGGTACGAGGGACTTGTGTATAGCCTCCTACTGGATTGATACCTTGGTTCTCAAAAATTGAGGGAAATACTTACGCTACTTTGCTGCATCACCCCTTCCTCTTTAGGGAAAACCAACGCAGTGCTCAAGAGGTAGCAAGAAGGATTTCTGGCGCCGTTGCCGGGGAGGTTTGCGCAAAGTCAAGTCAAGATCTGACTTCCAGCAATTATTTTCTAGCTTGTACTACTAATTTGTTGAAATGGCACTAATGATGAGACAGTTTTAACTTGGTAGAGTGATATTCATTGCGTCTTACATATGGTGTCTAGCTTTTATTGCTTCTAATTTGTTGAAATTCCTTATGCTTAGTTTACACAGCATAAGCTGTGAATATGCAATGGCACTAATGACGAGAGACCTTTAACTTGGTAGTGTGATGTTGTTTGCATCTTGCATATGATTTATTTCTTGTACTGCTTCACATTTGTTTAAACGCCAGTTATGACTAGACACTGTTAACTTGGCAGAGAGATATTTGTAGCATCTTTCATATGGCCTTCTACTTAGTTTACACATCATAGTTCTGATTATCTCATGTCGTCCTGCTTATCGTACATATTACCTATGGCCCCCGGGTCTATTCTCATCATATCAATCTTCCATCACTTTATTATTGCTTTGCCTTTTTACTTTGCATCTTTATATCAAAAATACCAAAAATATTATCCTATCATATCTATCAGATCTCACTCCCGTAAGTGACCGTGAAGGGATTGACAACCCCTAATCGCGTTGGTTGCGTTGAGATATTTGTTTTGTGTAGGTACGAGGGACTTGTGTATAGCCTCCTACTGGATTGATACCTTGGTTCTCAAAAATTGAGGGAAATACTTACGCTACTTTGCTGCATCACCCCTTCCTCTTTAGGGAAAACCAACGCAGTGCTCAAGAGGTAGCAAGAAGGATTTCTGGCGCCGTTGCCGGGGAGGTTTGCGCAAAGTCAAGTCAAGATCTGACTTCCAGCAACAAGCCATTTCTGTCGCCGTTGCCAGGGAGTCTACGCAAAAGTTAACATACCAAGTACCCATCACAAACCATTATCTCTCGCATTACATTATTTGCCATTTGCCTCTCGTTTTCCTCTCCCCCACTTCACCCTTGCCGTTTTATTCGCCCTCTTTTTCCTCCTCCTCTCTTTTCTGTTTGCCTTTCTCTAGCTTGCTTCTTGTTTGCTCGTATGTTGGACTGTTTGACTGTCGCGATGGCTCTACCTAGATTTGGTGATCTTCACCTTAAAAGGTTAGAAGAGATTGAAAGTAACGTCAGGAGTTTTATGGTTTTTCAATTTGAGCATAACAATTTTTTCAGAAACGAGCTGAAGGAAAAAAAGAACTTTATGAGTTTTATGAATAAAGATCTCGATGATATGTCTAAAGAATTTGATAATATAAGATCCCAAATTGCTCATCTTGAAAAGTTGACTGCTGAAATTTCGGATAAGCAGGCCACCTTAGTCAATAAGATGGCCTCTAAACCCAATCCGTATGAAAATAAAGATGAAGATCTAAAAGTTATTGATGTGTCCCCTATTAAATCTTTGTTTTGCAATACGAATCTTGATAATGATGAGACTGAATATGATCTACCTCTACCTAGAAGGCGTTCCAAAAATTCGGAGTTTTTAGATCTTGATGATGAAATTAATAAAAGTGGGATTGAAGGAAGCAAAACCATAGATGTTGCTAAACCTACTATTTTGGATTTCAAGGAATTTAATTATGAAAGTTGTTCTTTAATTGATTGTATTTCCTTGTTGCAATCCGTGCTAAATTCTCCTCATGCTTATAGTCAAAATAGAGCCTTTACCAAACATATCGTTGATGCTTTGATGCAATCTTATGAAGAAAAATTGGAATTAGAAGTTTCTATCCCTAGAAAACTTTATGATGAGTGGGAACCTACTATTAAAATTAAAATTAAAGATCATGAGTTTTATGCTTTGTGTGATTTGGGTGCTAGTGTTTCCACGATTCCCAAAACTTTATGTGATATTCTAGGGTTCTATGAATTTGAAGATTGCTCTCTAAATTTGCACCTTGCGGATTCCACTATTAAAAACCTATTGGACGGATTAATGATGTTCTTATTTTTGCAAATAGGAATTATGTGCCCGTGGATTTGATCGTTCTTGATATTGATTGCAATCCTTCATGTCCCATTATTCCTGGTAGACCTTTTCTTAGAACGATTGGTGCAATTATTGATATGAAAGAAGGGAATATTAGATTCCAATTTCCATTAAGGAAAGGCATGGAACACTTCCCTAGAAAGAAAATAAAATTACCATATGAATCTATCATGAGAGCCACTTATGGATTGCCTACCAAAGATGGCAATACCTAGATCTATCCGTATCTTTATGCCTAGCTAGGGGCGTTAAACGATAGCGCTTGTTGGGAGGCAACCCAATTTTATTTTTGTTTTTGCTTTTTGTTTCTGTTTAGTAAAAATAATTTTTTTTAGTCTCTGGTTAGATGTGTTTTTATGCTTAAATTAGTGTTTGCGCCAAGTTAAACCTATGGGATCTTCTTGGAATAAGAGTTATTTGATCTTGCTGTAATTTCCAGAAACTTTACGCTCAGTGCCCGAATTGTTAAAAATCACCAGAACGTGATAAAATACTGATTCCAATTGCTTCTGATCAATAAACAAATTATCTAGATCGTCCTATTTTGGAAGAATTTTTTGGGTTCCAGAAGTTTGCGTTAGTTACAGATTACTACAGACTGTTCTGTTTTTGACAGATTCTGTTTTTCGTGTGTTGTTTGCTTATTTTGATGATTCTATGGCTAGTAAAATAATTTATAAACCATAGGGAAGTTGGAATACAGTAGGTTTAACACCAATATAAATAAATAATGAGTTCATTACAGTACCTTGAAGTGGTCTTTTGTTTTCTTTTGCTAACGGAGCTCACGAGATTTCTATTGAGTTTTGTGTTGTGAAGTTTTCAAGTTTTGAGTGAAATCTTTTGATGGATTATGGAACAAGGAGTGGCAAGAGCCTAAGCTTGGGGATGCCCATGGCACCACCAAGATAATCCAAGGACACCAAAAAGTCAAAGCTTGGGGATGCCCCGGAAGGCATCCCCTCTTTCGTCTACTTCCATCGGTAACTTTACTTGGAGCTATATTTTTATTCACCACATGATATGTGTTTTGCTTGGAGCGTCTTGTATGATTTGAGTCTTTTCTTTTTAGTTTACCACAATCATCCTTGCTGTATTAGCTAGCAGTTTTTCGAACATACCCAAAGGAACTTCAAAAGGAACATCTTCATATTCAGTAGGTTCATTAGGTTGAGGAGCAACTCTTAGCTCTACTGGTCGGGGTGAAGATACCCCGAACAAGCCCCTCAGAGGATTACTTTCCATAGTAACAAGTGACAGTAAATTTCAGCACACTATATAAATTTTTCCTTACCAAATTCCACCTACCAAAGGCTCTTCACTCCCCGGCAACGGCGCCAGAAAAGAGTCTTGATGACCCACAAGTATAGGGGATCTATCGTAGTCCTTCCGATAAGTAAGAGTGTCGAACCCAACGAGGAGCAGAGGAAATGATAAGCGGTTTTCAGCAAGGTATTCTCTGCAAGTACTGAAATAAGTGGTAACAGATAGTTTTGTGATAAGATAATTGGTAACGAGCAACAAGTAACAAAAGTAAATAAAGTGCAGCAAGGTGGCCCAATCCTTTTTAGCAAAGGACAAGCCTGGACAAACTCTTATATAAGGAAAAGCGCTCCCGAGGACACATGGGAATATCGTCAAGCTAGTTTTCATCACGTTCATATGATTCGCGTTCGGTACTTTGATAATTTGATATGTGGGTGGACCGGTGCTTGGGTGTTGTTCTTACTTGAACAAGCATCCCACTTATGATTAACCTCTATTGCAAGCATCCGCAACTACAACAAAAGTATTAAGGTAAACCTAACCATAGCATGAAACATATGGATCCAAATCAGCCCCTTACGAAGCAACGCATAAACTAGGGTTTAAGCTTCTGTCACTCTAGCAACTCATCATCTAATTATTACTTCCCAATGCCTTCCTCTAGGCCCAAATAATGGTGAAGTGTTATGTAGTCGACGTTCACATAACACCACTAGAGGCTAGACAACATACATCTCATCAAAATATCGAACGAATACCAAATTCACATGACTACTAATAGCAAGTCTTCTCCCTTGTCCTCAGGAACAAACGTAACTACTCACAAAGCATATTCATGTTCATAATCAGAGGGGTAATAATATGCATATAGGATCTGAACATATAATCTTCCACCAAATAAACCAACTAGCATCAACTACAAGGAGTAATTAACACTACTAGCAACCTACTAGCACCAATCCTGGACTTGGAGACAAGAATTGGATACAAGAGATGAACTAGGGTTTTGAGAGGAGATGGTGCTGATGAAGATATTGATGGAGATTGCCCTCTCCCGATGAGAGGAGCGTTGGTGATGATGATGGCGATGACTTCCCCCTCCCGGAGGGAAGTTTCCCCGGCAGAACAGCTCTGCCGGAGCCCTAGATTGGTTCCGCCAAGGTTCCGCCTCGTGGCAGCGGAGTTTCGTCCCGAAAGGTTCTATCTGATTTTTTTCCTCCCGAAATACTTCATATGGAAGAAGATGGGCATCGGAAAGCCACCAGGGGGCCCATGAGGTAGGGGCGCGCCCCCCACCCTCGTGGACAGGTGGTGGGCCCCTGGCCTTCATCTTTGGCGAGGATTTTTCATTATTTAATATAAGATATTCCGTGGAGTTTCAAGACTTTTGGAGTTGTGCAGAATAGGCCTCCAATATTTGCTCCTTTTCCACCCCAGAATTCCAGCTGCCGGCATTCTCCCTTCTTATGTAAACCTTGTAAAATAGAAGAGAATAGCCATAAGTATTGTGATATAACGTGTAATAACAGCCCATAATGCAATAAATATCGATATAAAAGCATGATGCAAAATGGACGTATCAACTCCCCCAAGCTTAGACCTCGCTTGTCCTCAAGAGAAAAGCCGATAACAATAAATATGTCCCCATGTTTAGAGGTAGAGGCGTCGATAAAAAATAAAATACGGAAATGAAGGCATCATGATTATTCTCATAACAGCAACATATATGAATATTATCATATGATTTCTTATGTTCAAGTAATAATCCATCCACAATGTCAAGTATGAATCAGAAACTTTATTGAAGGCTAACAAACTAAATCTCAGTCATTGATGCAATTGCAATTTATCATAACATCAGAAAGAGTCTATGTCAGAGCTCTTTAGCAAGTCCACATACTCAACTATCACTTAATCTTTCATAATTGCTAATACTCACGCAATACTTGTGGTTACGGAGTTTCAGCCGGACACAGAGAAAGATAGGGGCTTATAGTTTCGCCTCCCAACCTTTTACCTCAAGGGTAATGTCAACAATAATAACCCATGCCAACTTACACCCAATTAGATATATATATCAGAATCATTCCAACATATTGAGCTTGCCCAAGGATAAAATAAAAGGAAAAGGTGAGAATCACCTTGACTCTTGCATAAGAAAGGTAATAGTGACAGATAGGCTCTTCTCAGAGGGAAGAAGAGGTTGTCATGCGCTTTTAGGGTTGGATGCACAAAATCTCAATGCGAAAGAACATCACTTCATATTGCCACTTATGATATGGACATTTATTATGCAGTCCGTCGCTTTTATTTCTTCCACATCATAAGATCGTATAAAGCTTATTTCTCCCACACCAATCAATCATACATATTTAGAGAGCAATTTTTATTGCTTGCACCGATGACAACTTACTTGAAGGATCTTACTCAATCCATAGGTAGATATGGTGGGCTCTCATGGCAAAAGTGGTTTAAGGGAATTGAAAGCACAAGTAGTATCTCTACTTGGTGCTGAGAATTGGCTAGCATGAGGGGGAAAGGCAAGCTCAACATGGTAGGTGATCCATGACAACATACTTTATCTCAGTTATAAGAAAACATAAGCCATTACGTTGTCTTCCTTGTCCAACATCAACTCTTTAGCATGTCATATTTTAATGAGTGCTCCCAATCATAAGAGATGTCCATGATAATATATTTATATGTGAGACCTCTCTTTATTTATTACTTCCTATTAATTGCAACGATGACCAAAACTATACTTGTCAACTCCCAACAACTTTTAATCATCATACTCTTTATATGTGAAGTCATTACTATCAATAAGATCAATATGAACTCTTTTGTTTCTTTTTATTCTTTCCTCTTTTTCTTTTATTCATTTAAGATCATGGCAAAGCAATCAAGCCCTTGACTCAACACTAATCTTTATTATATAACTCGCGGACTCGATTACATAGAGAGATCAAAAGCAAAACTCACAACTAGATCATGCCAGAACTTTATTCTACTAAATCAAGATACTACTAATAGGATCGAACTAAGATAAAAGGTAAAGGTAGGAGATGTGATGGTGATACGATACCCGAGCACCTCCCCCAAGCTTGGCAGTTGCCAAGGGGAGTGCCCATACCAGATGATTATGTCTCCTTTGCTGATGAAGAAGGTGGTGGAGTTGTTGATGATGTAATGTTCTTAGCGATGATGCCCCTCAGAATACTATTCTGGTCCTCGAGCTTATTATTTTGCTGCTTCAGGTCCATTATTTCCTTGCGGAGCTTTCCTGTTACGGCTAAAGCTCCTTGCACCCATGGGTGTTGCATAGCTGCGGGAGAACCAATGACACTCTGTTTCATAGTTTCATAAGAGAGAAATTTAACATCGGAAGGGATAGCCGAGTTTGGGATGGCTGAGCTCCGTAGTTCCCCCATCGTGTATCCGGCTCGGAGGCGAGAGGTAACTTCTGGCTCCTCCTCCATGGCATCTATCCTTTTCAGGTCGGCCTCCATCTCTTCCTCTGTTGATGGACCGAAGAGTTCAGCATCGCTTTCTGCTTCTGGCCCTAGTGTCGGGTGGGATACCCGACTCTCCTCGAAAGACTCTTGGGAAGACATCTTGCTCTGAATCTGCTACAGGAACAGCTCGAAACAAAAACAAAGGAGATTTGCGTGATACGATGGTCGAAACCTCCGAGAGATTATATAATGAATTTTTACCGACCAAAATACGTATCGTGCAAGAAAACGGAGTCCGGAAGGCACACGAGGTGCTCACGAGGTAGGGGGGCGCGCCCAGGGGGTAGGGCGCGCCCCCACCCTCGTGGGGCCCTCGTGTCCTTCCCGGACTGCCTCTTATTTTTCTATTTTTCTAAATATTCCAAAACGGAGAAATATTGCCTTAAAAACTGTTTTGGAGTCGGTTTACTTACCGTCCAAATACCTATGCCTTTTCGGAGTCTGAAACGGTCTGGAAGTTGTCCCTTATGTATACCTCCGGGGTTACGGTTTCTATAATATTGGTTTCAACATTTATGGGATTACCTGAGATATAATGTTTAATTCTTTGACCGTTCACCACCTTCGGATTTGTGCCTTCGAATTTGTTGATTTTTATGGCACCGGAACGATAGACCTCCTCGATGACGTAGGGGCCTTCCCATTTAGAGAGAAGTTTTCCTGCAAAAAATCTTAAACGAGAGTTGTATAGCAATACATAATCACCTACATTAAACTCACGCTTTTGTATTCTTTTGTCATGCCATCTTTTAACTTTTTCTTTAAACAACTTAGCATTTTCATAAGCTTGGGTTCTCCATTCATCAAGGGAGCTAATATCAAATAACCTCTTCTCAACGGCAAGTTTGAAATCATAATTAAGCTCTTTAATAGCCCAATATGCCTTATGTTCTAGTTCGAGAGGTAAGTGTCAGTGTCAAAACCGGCGGATCTCGGGTAGGGGGCCTAGCCACCCGTCCTCGATCGGCACGGTTGGCTCCGAGCTAAGGGTCAAAGCTAACGCGGGTGCGGTCTCCAGGGCACTGTTCGGTGGCACAGCTAAGTCATGCCCATCATAATAGTGCGGCGCGCCCGGCTGCGGCTCGGATCCGTCGAAGATCAAGTCTCCGCGGATGTCGGCCGTGTAATTCAAACTTCCAAATCTGACCTGATGGCCAGGGGCGTAGCTTTCAATCTGCTCTAGATGGCCAAGCGAATTAGCCCGTAGTGCAAAGCCGCCGAATACGAAGATCTGTCCGGGGAGAAAAGTCTCACCCTGGACCGGATCGCTGTTGATGATCGGAGGAGCCATCGGGCCTAAAGATGACGACACAGAGGAACTCACAATGAAAGCACCAATGTCGGTGTCAAAACCGGCAGATCTCGGGTAGGGGGTCCCGAACTGTGCGTCTAGGCGGATGGTAACAGGAGACAAGGGACACGATGTTTTTACCCAGGTTCGGGCCCTCTCGATGGAGGTAAAACCCTACTCCTGCTTGATTAATATTGATGATATGGGTAGTACAAGAGTGGATCTACCACGAGATCAGAGAGGCTAAACCCTAGAAGCTAGCCTATGGTATGATTGTTGTTCGTCCTATGGACTAAAACCCTCCGGTTTATATAAACACCGGAGAGGGCTAGGGTTACACAGAGTCGGTTACAATGGGAGGATATCTACATATCCGTATCGCCAAGCTTGCCTTCCACGCCAAGGAAAGTCCCATCCGGACACGGGACGAAGTCTTCAATCTTGTATCTTCATAGTCCAAGAGTCCGGCCAAAGGTTATAGTCCGGCTATCCGGACACCCCCTAATCCAGGACTCCCTCAGTAGCCCCTGAACCAGGCTTCAATGACGACGAGTCCTGCGTGCAGATTGTCTTCGGCATTGCAAGGCGGGTTCCTCCTCCGAATACTTCATAGAAGATTTTGAACAGAAAGATAGTGTCCGGCTCTGCAAAATAAGTTCCACATACTGCCATAGAGAGAATAATATTTACACAAATCTAATCTACTGACGTATTCCGTAGCGTGTCATAACACCACAGCCAAGCCTTAATTCGAATACTATCCCACCTCAGCGCGTTTTGCGAGGCGGATTCCTTGGCACGTCTTGTCGAAGCAGAGATCGTGTTCCCTTTATTTACGTGATCCTCATCAATACGGACGTGGGTAACCCAGTCGTGCCCGTTGGTACGTCTCCTTGATCAAAGGCGAGTCCCAAACGGTCACGGGGAGGGCTCTTGGTATTCAACCTCTTATAAAGAGACCAAGGCCTTACTCCTTTCTTTTGATCTCAATCGACTTCGCCCTTCGCCTCGAGTTCCAACACCCAAGGCCCCAGATTTCAGGCGCTTCGGACCCTTGACGATGTCCGGTTCCGACCTTCGAGGCCGATGGACGCCTTCCTCCGTCACGGAGCTAAAGCTGAGAGAGGCCAGGTTCTTGACCGGCGAAATCTCGCATAGGCTGCCCGCTCACGGGCAGGTTATTCCTACTCCCAAGCCCGGCGAGAGCGTGGTGTTCATGTCTCACTTCCTCCGAGGGCTAGGCTTCGCGACGGATCCCTTCGTGAGGGGGTTCATGTTTTATTATGGGCTGGAATTTCACGACTTAGCTCCGGAGTCCATCCTCCACATCTCATCGTTCATTGTCGTGTGCGAAGCCTTCCTCCGTATTACTCCTTACTTTGGACTGTGGCTTAAGACCTTTAAAGTAGAGCTGAAGATGATCGAGGGACAGCACGCGGAGTGCGGAGGTGCTGTTATAAGCAAGAATGCTGACGCTCCATGGCCCGAGGGCTCTTTTCAAGAGGAGTTCAACTTATGGCAACAAGAGTGGTTTTATATCACAGCTCCCAGGGGCACCAAGTGAGTGGCGCCACCTGCTTTCCGCTCGGGTCCCCCGCCACGACTAGCGTCATGGGTCAATAAGGGGCTGGACTGGGGGTCGGCAAAGGACGTGCCCCTGTTGCAAGGCCGCATCCGAGATCTCCTAGAAAGAGACATCAGTCAGGTCGTGGTGATGCAGGTTATGTTAATTCGCCGAGTTATGCCCTGCAAACGTCGCCCCCTCCGCCTGTGGGAGTTCAACCCGGAGGGACCGCGAGCTCTCCAACATTTTCTTGGCATGACGCCCATGGAGATGTACAAATTGTTCTTCGGACCACAAGTAGTGTGTCCGGATTCTACGGAGGACGCAGGTCTGAGCTGCAATCGTCCGGATACTCATGTAAGTTGCCCTGTGCCCGGACACACCATCCGTTCCTTTATCACAACATCACCCTTAAAAGAGTTCTCCTTGAAACATGAGTGGGTAGCGAAGGCGAAGTTAATCAGGTGTCCGGTCCCCCCTTCCTGAGACCTCGCCGGATCCCGTGTTAAACAGGATGCTGGAGATCGTGCTTTTGGAAGAAAACGAAGGAGGGGACAAGGAAGCTACCGCCTCCCCGAAGGAGGTTGTCAGGGAACGAGGAATAAAAAATTCCTCTACCTAGGGGAAGAAGAGGACCACCTTTGAAGACCCGGAGACCATGGTCTCAAAGCGGGGGAAGAAATCTTCGCTAGAGGGTCCTGTGCCGGGGATACCTCGGCCGTACTGTGCCCCCAAGGGGATCAGCCCTCCACCGAGCCGTAAGTAGAAAGGGGAGGTTTAAAACAAGAGGGATCCTTATTTTATCTCTGAGGTTTAAAACGCCTCCCCTGCCGTTCCGCCTTACGAGGCGGGCGACCCTGAGGTGTCATCGCGGAGGGTTTCTCCTAATCCGGCAGGGCCGGAAGGCAGTCATATGGCCCCCCAAAGCTCTCCGTGTCCGGCCTTTGAGAAAAGCCATCGAACGAGTCCGGCACTGCCTGGTGCGCGGTCGGAGGAGCTGAAGGATCTGCTAGGGCGAGCGTCTATCTCAGAGGAGCACCGTGCGTTGATGGGTACGGTAATTGAAAGGATTTCGTCCGCGGAAGGCGGGTTGCACGAGGCCGTCAGGAGTTTACTGACAGGTTTTGAGGTACGCGAAGTGATGTACCTTTTGACAGTTCCGCATATATAAGATGTGCCCTGTGTAGATAGTAGCCCCTGAGACTCTGTGTGTTGTCGAAGACGGCAGCACGCGGAGGATCATAGTCCCAGGTATAATTTTGCCGCCTTCCTATGCAGGTGGCGAAGTGTCCGGTGGCCAGCCGGTCTAATGAATTTGCCGAGCTAACGCGGCAACTTGACGTCGCAGATGCCGATATCGCGCTTATCAACAAGCGGCTTGACGAGGCACAAGGTATGTAATTTCTTCGGAGACACCTGGTAAGAGGAGCTTGATGCCAGTATCTTACAATGTGTGCACTTAATGCAGATGGGGCTGCCCCTGTGGAAGACCTTCGGGCAGAGCTTGCCCGAGCCAAGGAGCAAGCCAAAAAAAGCGATGCGGCTGCCCTAAAGGCGGTTGAAGAGCTGAAAGCCGAACAGGCTGCTCACTGCCGAAGCAAGAAGGAAATGGCCGAGATGGCTGTGAAGTTGAAGAGCGCTGCTGACCGCTGCAAGCTTCTTGAAAAAGAAGATCGGGCGGCACGGACGGACCTGGAGAAGGCCACTACAGCGGCCAAGGATGCTCGTTCTGCGATGAGAGCGATGAAGGAGGAGCTACGTCAGGCCGGAGATATCGCGGCTGGAAAGCCCTTTATGCTGCGGAGGAAGTTCGGGGATCCTAAACATGCTCCGTTGGACCGGATGTGGAGTTCGGCGGACGCATATCTGGATTTGGCGGCGAGTGCCGCTGATGCGGCCGAACACTTCCAAGATCAGAAAGATCGTGAAGTGGAAAAGCTCTTCTAGTCGCAGTTCCACAATCCCGAGCGTCCGCTTCCATTGACCGATCGTTTGGCCGAATGGGCCGAGCTGAATAGGTTATCCGGACTCGCCATGAAGTATGTCGTGGGTCATCTGTGGCCGGAAAGGCCAACGTCGAACAGTTATTTTAGCTTGGTGCAGCAGTTCCTTGGTGCAGTGCCGTATATCGACGCGATGAAGAGGTCAGCATGCATAGAGGGTGCGCGGATGGCCCTTGCCCGTGTCAAGACATACTGGGCGGAGATGGAGACCACCGCTGTTGCGACCCAAGATTCGGACGGAAGCCGAGTACCTACCAAGCACTATTTTCAGGAAGTTCTGCAGGGCACTCATTTAATAGAGACGTAGTGCTCGAAGGATATTATGTTCAAATAACATGTAATATTGAAAAACAACATTTTGATGAATTGTAGAAGCTTTTTATACTTGTGCCTGCAAGAATTATAATACCTCCTATGCGGCCGTTAAGGTATATTTGTATATAATCTGAAAGATGGCAGTCATCGGCTTCAGCCCCCACGCATATAATGCGGGGGTGTTCGCAGAAGGCGCATTTTCACACTTGATCCAACGTCTTGGTCCGTGAAGGAGGTGATAGCGCAGCGAACTAGGCAATCGGACTATAATGCTTTATCACTTTCACTTAGCCATAGGAGTTTGACAGTGAGGCTACCATATAGCCCCTGGTGGCGCCTGCGCTCGCCCGAACTCGGGGCGCATGTGTGCCTGGCCGGGACACGGCCCTTTGTTAATACGGAGGAATCCTAAAGATTCTGATAGGTCATCAAGTGGTTGACCAGTCTCACGCTATATCATGACAGTCAGTTTTCGGCTTTCTCTACTGAGGTGCTCGCCTGGCTGAACCGGGGCACAATCGCAGTAGTTCTCCTGGTGCCGCCTTAGCCGATAGAGCGGAACGTAAGGCAGCAAAACACAGGAGCCGGGCAAACCCAACATTTGACCAAAGACATGATTCGGAGCTGATGCATATAAGGCCAAACTCGCGACGCCGAACACTCCCTAAGGTATTCGGTCTTTATGAAAACGGGCTGAACAGCGCCCTTGGTAATAAGCCCCTTGTGTCCAGGGACGCGCAAAATTCTGACATGGCCACATGCCAAGACGCCAGCTCCCTCCTCGGTTATACTGAGAATCGGGGGATGTGTATCAACAAGAGACAGTAAAAAAGGTTTACGCAGGGTCTTAATCTAAAAAGAATCCTTGGAACGGGTCCCTGCTGCACGTTTGCGCCTGTGTCTCCGTTGTGCCGTATCCTGGACGGGTGTAGCACGGTGTTCATCTGTAAAAGAGAGGAACTGAGTTGAAAAAGATCGTGCGAAATGTATGTTGTATAAAATAAACAAGGTATAATTCAAAATGGGTAAAGTTGAGCTTTATTGTCTCTTGTTTTACATGCGCGGAGCCCCTTGTACAGGGGTATACGGCTATTAAGCCTTTATCAATTGTATGTTTACGCCGGACTCGTCTAGCCATGTCTGTGGTCTTGACGACCTGTTTAGGTGCTTTGATTGGTGAATCCGTTTTAGTGTGTGGTTGTCAAGGCAGCCGCACAGTCTTCCGCGCGGGAGGAACACTCGATATTTCCCTTTAGTGAGATGATGCCTCGTGGACCGGGCATCTTATGCGTAAGAGATGCATAATGCGGTATTGCGTTAAAGCGGGCGAAAGCTTCGCGTCCCAGTAGTGCTTGATAGCTACTTGAAAATGGGGCGATGTGGAAGGTTAGCTTTTCACGGCGGAAGTTATCGGGGGAGCCGAACATAACTTCTAGCTGGAGAAGAACCCGTGCAATGGGCATCCGGGCCTGGCGTTACTCCTTGAAAGGAAGTGTTGCTATGGCAAATTTTTGTTGGGTCCATCCCCATTTTGCGGATTGTGTCCTGATATAGCAGGTTTAGACCACTGCCGTCGTCCATCAGGACTTGTGTAAAGTGGAGTCCGTCGATTATCGGATCTAATATCAAGGCAGTCCAGCCTGCGTTCCGGATACTTCTAGAGTAATCCTGATGGTCGAAGGTGATCGGTTTTAACAACCAGTGGCGAGACTCCTTTGGGATGGGCCGTATGGCGCGTATCTCTATAGGCGCCACTCTGTTTTTCCCTTTTGTCACATGAAGTAAGTTTACTGTTTCGACTTCTTGTGGGAAATTCTTTTGTTTCCCGGTGCTCTGCTTGTGGGGTTCGTCATCGTCCTCGCTTGGTGCGTCGAGCCCCTTCTGTTCGGCGTTGAGTTTGCCGGATTGCTTGAAAACCCAACAATCTCTGTGGGTATGGTTTGCAGGCTTCCCGGGAGTACTGTGGATTTGACATATCTTGTCCAAGATTTTGTTTAGGTTAGATAGCTCGTCCCTGTTATCCTTGAGGGGCAGCTTTTTCTGATTCTGCCGAGAGCTTTTGAATCCGGCGTTGACTGCCGTGCTCTTCGGCCTATCTCCCTTATTCCGGCGCTGGTCCTTGCTGCGTCGCGGTTTCCCGTTTCCATCCCTAACTTCGGATGTACTTGGGTCGCTAGTGCTGCATCTTGCCAACTAGTTGTCCTCTCCCGCGCAAAAGCGGGTCATGAGGCTTGTTAATGCGGCCATTGTTCTTGGCTTTTCTTGGCCGAGGTGTCTGGCGAGCCATTCGTCTCGAACGCTGTGTTTGAAAGCTGCTAAGGCTTCGGCGTCCGGACAGTCGACTATCTGGTTCTTTTTAATAAGAAATCTGTTCCAGAGTTTCCGGGCTGACTCTCCGGGTTGTTGAGTTATATGACTTAAATCGTCTGCATCCGGAGGTCAGACATAGGTCCCTTGAAAATTTGCCCGAAAAGCATCCTCGAGCTCTTCCCAACTTCCAATGGTGTTTGCGGGAAGGCCTTTAAGCCAATGTCGGGCTGGCCCTTTGAGCTTGAGGGGTAAGTATTTTATGGCGTGGAGATCATCTCCTCTGGCCATGTGTATGTGGAGGATATAATCCGCAATCCAGACTCCAGGGTCTGTTGTTCCGTCGTACGCCTCTATGCTTACGGGCTTGAATCCCGCTGGAAATTCATGGTCCAGCACCTCATCGGTGAAGCATAGGGGGTGTGCGGCACCCCTGTACTTGGGTGTGCTGTGTTGTTCGGATATTTTTTGCGTTACATTGCTTACGAGAGCTTGCTTTCTTGGCCCATAAATGGACCTGGCTGGGCCATCCTTTTGATGCGAATCCTTGGGTGGATCGCGTGTTGGTTTGTGTGCGGTGCCCTTTGCCGCTCTATCTTGGCCATGGGGTCGTCTATCCGACCGGGTGGCTTCCTTATTTTATGATTTTCGGGGCTCTAGGGCCTCCTCATCAAATTCGGGCAGTAGCTTTCGCTTCGGGTAGCTCTTTGTGTGGCGACTATCGCCGTATTTGTCTGCGATGTTGAGTACTTTGCTCCATCTGATTCAGAGTGCGTCTTCCGCAGTTTTGAGCTTCCGCTTCTGCTTTTTCAGGCTACGCGCCGTGGCGACGAGCCTTTTGTGCAGGTTTTCCTGTTCCAGGAACTTGTCTGGCGTGAGGTCGACCGGACTGTTGTCTTCGCCGGGGACGGGTTGTGCGGTTTGTTTATCCAAGCTGCCTTGTTCGGACGGTTGCTCGATGCCATGTTCATCGTTCGCCGGCTCGCCCTGCTCTATGGCTGGGTCTGTACGACCGCTGTCTCTGTCGGGGCGGGCCTTGGAGCGGTGCTTGCGCTGCCGCTTTGGCTGCTTTTCGGAGGGGCGACCCTTCGTTGCGTCATCCCGTACTTCCTCGTCGATTCCTTTGGGTGTGTCCACCATGTATACATCGTAGGATGGGGTGGCTATCCAGTGCCCTATAGGCGCTGGTTCATGTTCGTCTCCTACATCGTCGTCCATACCGTTGATGTCTTCGGAGTCGAAGTCGAGCATGTCGGTTGAATCATCGACAGTGGCTACGAAGTGGGTGGTGGGTGGGCGTCGAATTTCTTCGTCGTCCGCATCCCAATCCTGTTGGACATAGTCCGGCCAGGGCTCTCCTAACAAAGAGAGAGACTTTAGTGAATTCAGGATGTCGCCGAAGGGCGAGTGCTGAAAGATATCCGCGGCGGTGAATTCCATGATCGGCGCCCAATCGGATTTGATTGGTAGGGGCGCGGAGGGTTCGGAGTCCGGAGAAGAGTCCGGCACTTTGGAGTCACGGGCTTCGCAGAGGATAAGGCTGGTGTTCGACTCGATCGCCATAGAGATTGCGGCCCCTGAGGCGGGGCCTAGCCACCCGTCCTCGATCGGCACGGTTGGCTCCGAGCTAAGGGTCGGAGCTAACGCGGGTGCGGTCTCCAGGGCACTGTTCGGCGGCAGAGCTAAGTCATGCCCATCGTAACAGTGCGGCGCGCCCGGCTGCGGCTCGGATCCGTCGAAGATCAAGTCTCCGCGGATGTCGGCCGTGTAGTTCAAACTTCCAAATCTGACCTGATGGCCAGGGGCGTAGCTTTCAATCTGCTCCAGATGGCCAAGCGAATTGGCCCGCAGTGCAAAGCCGCCGAATACGAAGATCTGTCCGGGGAGAAAAGTCTCACCCTGGACCGCATCGATGTTGATGATCGGAGGAGCCATCGGGCCTAAAGATGACGACACAGAGGAACTCTCAATGAAAGCACCAATGTCGGTGTCAAAACCGGCGGATCTCGGGTAGGGGGTCCCGAACTGTGCGTCTAGGCGGATGGTAACAGGAGACAAGGGACACGATGTTTTTACCCAGGTTCGGGCCCTCTCGATGGAGGTAAAACCCTACTCCTGCTTGATTAATATTGATGATATGGGTAGTACAAGAGTGGATCTACCACGAGATCAGAGAGGCTAAACCCTAGAAGCTAGCCTATGGTATGATTGTTGTTCGTCCTATGGACTGAAACCCTCCGATTTATATAGACACCGGAGAGGGCTAGGGTTACACAGAGTCGGTTACAATGGGAGGAGATCTACATATCCGTATCGCCAAGCTTGCCTTCCACGCCAAGGAAAGTCCCATCCGGACACGGGACGAAGTCTTCAATCTTGTATCTTATAGTCCAAGAGTCCGGCCAAAGGTTATAGTCCGGCTATCCGGGCACCCCCTAATCTAGGACTCCCTCAGTGTGACGCCCCCGGTTTGACCGTACACTAATCATGCACGCAAATGTGTACGATCAAGATCAGGGACTCACGGGAAGATATCATAACACAACTCTAATGCATAATTAAGTCATACAAGCATCATAATACAAGCCAGGGGCCTCGAGGGCTCGAATACAAGTGCTCGATCACAGACGAGTCAGCGGAAGCAACAATATCTGAGTACAGACATAAGTTAAACAAGTTTGCCTTAAGAAGGCTAGCACAAAAGTAGCAACGATCGAAAAGGCAAGGCCTCCTGCCTGGGATCCTCCTAACTACTCCTAGTCGTCGTCAGCGGGCTGCACGTAGTAGTAGGCACCTCCAGTGTCGTAGGTGTCGTCGTCGACGGTGGCGTCTGGCTCCTGGACTCCAGCATCTGGTTGCGACAACCAGATAGAAAGGAAAGGGGGAAAAGAGGGAGAGAAGCAACCGTGAGTACTCATCCAAAGTACTCGCAAGCAAGGAGCTACACTACATATGCATGGGTATATGTGTAAAGGGGCATATCAGTGGACTGAACTTCAGAATGCCAGAATAAAGGGGGATAGCTAGTCCTGTCGAAGACTACGCTTCTAGCCATCTCCATCTTGCAGCATGTAGAAAGAGTAGATGGTAAGTTCACCAAGTAGCATCGTATAGCATAATCCTACCCGGCGATCCCCTCCTCGTCGCCCTGTTAGAGAGCGTTCACCGGGTTGTATCTGGCACTTGGAAGGGTGTGTTTTATTAAGTATCCAGTTCTAGTTGTCATAAGGTCAAGGTACAACTCCGGGTCGTCCTTTTACCGAGGGACACGGCTATTCGAATAGATAAACTTCCCTGCAGGGGTGCACCACATAACCCAACACGCTCGATCCCATTTGGCCGGACACACTTTTCTGGGTCATGCCCGGCCTCGTAAGATCAACACGTCGCAGCCCCACCTAAGCACAACAGAGAGGTCAGCACGCCGGTCTAACTCCTATGCGCGCAGGGGTCTGGGCCCATCGCCCATTGCACACCTGCACGTTGCGTACGCGGCCGGAAGCAGACCTAGCCTAGTGGCGTTCCAGTCCAATCCGGCGCGCGCCACTCAGTCGCTGACGTCACGAAGGCTTCGGCTGATACCACGACGCCGGGATACCCATAACTACTCCCGCGTAGATGGTTAGTGCGTATAGACCAAATGGCCAGACTCAGATCAAATACCAAGAACTCGTTAAGCGTGTTATTTGAAGTAACCGCGGACGCCGTCCAGGGCCAGGCCCACCTCTCACCTAGGCGGTCTCAACCTGCCCTGTCGCTCCGCCACAAAGTAACAGTCGGGGGCCGTCAGGAACCCAGGCCCACCTCTACCGGGGTGGAGCCACCTGTCCTTTCAGCCCCCTCATCAGAATCACTTGCGGGTACTCAACGAGCCGACCCGACTTTAGTCACCACATGTGTCATGTATATAAAGTATATAGTATATACCCGTGATCACCTCCCGAAGTGATCACGGCCCAGTAGTATAGCATGGCAGACGGACAAGAGTGTAGGGCCACTGATGGAACACTAGCATCCTATACTAAGCAGTAGGATAGCAGGTAAGGGTAACAACTGTAGCAACAATGATAGGCTATGCATCAGAATAGGATTAACCGAAAGCAGTAACATGCTACACTACTCTAATGCAAGCAGTATAGAGAAGAATAGGCGATATCTGGTGATCAAGGGGGGGGCTTGCCTGGTTGCTCTGGCAAGTAGGAGGGGTCGTCAACCCCGTAGTCGAACTGGGGGTCGTCAGTAGTCTCGGGGTCTACCGGAAAGAAGTAACAGAGGGGGAACACAATAAATAACAGAGCAATCAAAGCAACACAAAGCGTAACATGACAATACACGGTGCTAGGTGTGCCCTAACTCGGTAATAGGTGATACCGACGAAGGGGGGAAACATCCGGGAAGGTATTCCCGGTGTTTCGCGTTTTCGGACAGAGGTACCTGAGGGGGGGAAGTTGCGAGTTCGATAGGTTAGGGAGGTGTGGCGGACGAACGGGCTGCGTATCCGGATTCGTCTCGTCGTTCTGAGCAACTTTCATGTAGAAAACATTTTCATCCGAGTTACGGTTTAAAAGATATGAATTTTCAAAGATTATTTGAATTTCTGGAATTAATTGAATTTAGCAAAAATGAATTATGACGTCAGCATGAGGTAACGCTGACGTCAGCAGGTCAACAGGTCGGCTGACCAGTCAAACCAGACAGGTGGGTCCAATGGGACCCACATGTCATTGACAGGGCACTAACAGAGTTTTATAACTAACATAAACAAGGTTATTAGCAGGTAGGCCCCACCTGTCAGTGCCTATTTAGATTAATTAATTAGTTTTATTTATAAAAACATTTTATTTAGTTTACTAACGTGGCGGGGCCCGCATGACAGTGACACTGGGCTGCCCAGTCAGCAGTTGACTGGGGTCAACCCAGTCAACTGGGCCACCCGGACCCACTAGCAGCGACCCAGGGGGGGCCCACTTAGCCACGTCGGCGGACGGCGCCGGAACAGCTCCGGCGAGCCAAATCGCGGCGGCGCGCGGCGGGCTCGGCTCGGGTTTAGCGCACAGAAGGTCCCAGGGGCCGCGGTTGCTTGCGTTCGACGCGGCTCGACGCCGCGCGTCGAACAGTGGCGGTGCGGGGTGCTGGGGAGGTCGGAGCGGAGCGCCAGGAGCTCGCCGGCGGCGGGGTGGTTCGGGCGTGCGGCAGAGGCGGGGCTACGGTGCGAACTGGGGCAAACCGAAGAGCGGGGCGAGGCCTACACGATGCGGCCAAGGCAACGGAGGCACGAACGGGACCAAAAGGTCGCCGTGGCCACGCCGGCGACGAGGCCAGGCGGCGGAGGGTGCGGCCTAACGCGGCGCGGTGGCTACGGCAAGCTAGCGAGCTAATGGAGAGGGGGAGGAGGAGCAAGAGCTCACAGCGGGGCGTAGCCGTTTAGAGCGGGCGCGGGGAAGGCGTGGTGCAGTCGGAACCGACGGCGAACGGCGGCGGGGATCCGACGAGCAAGAAGATGGCGCGGGGTCGATGCAGGGTTCCCGGGGCTCGGGCCCGTGGTCGAGGAGGACGGGCTCGACGCGGCGGAGCTCGTGGACACGTCGGGGAGGAGAACGGGGCTCGGTGGCCGCGGCTATGGCGCAGCCATGGCGACGGCGGCGCTCGGTTGCGGTGGGGAACGAGGTGGAGCTGAGGGGGGAAAGGCGCAGGGGCCGAGAGGGAGAGCGGGTGAGTGGAGGGGAGGGCTCGAGGCGTCGAGGGGATGTCGCCCTTATCCCCTCTCCGACGGGGACGGCGACAGGGTTCGGTGGCGACCGGCGAGCGCGGTCGCTGGGTCGGGGGAACAGGGAGGAGGGAGGCGACCGGGGGAAAGGTGGGCTGCTGGGTTGGGCCGCCCAGATGAGCCGGCCAGCTGGGCCATCTGGCCCAGTGAGAGGGGGGGTTAGGTCCAGGAAGGGGTTTGCTCTTTTTTTGTTTGTTTGTTTCTTTTTATTTTATTTTCTTTTATCTCTTTTCTGTTTTATTTCATTTTAATGCATTTAGGCATTTTCTAAAAATATGTTTTCTCCACAATAATTATCAGTGCAATATTTGGCACCCACCGAACATTTTTGTTTAAATTTTTGAAAACTTTTATTATTGACATTAATTTGAATTTAAATTTTGAAACGGTTTCGAATCATCGCGAGGTTAACAACAGTAACCGTGGTGACGTGGCATCATTAGCGTGGGATTACTGTAGCTTAATTATCCGGGCGTCACAAATCTCCTCCACTACAAGAAATCTCGTCCCGAGATTTAGGAGCGGTTATAAGGGGGAAGGGATCTGGTTACGAAATTCTAACGATTCTTCTCAGTCATAGTTGCTCTTCTCGAAGAGGTCGATCCATTACGTTGATGTCTTCAGTCCTCTGCTTCAGGTCATCATGATGAAGTTTGTCGTCCTTCCTACAGGATCTTCACCGTACTTACGAAAGGGTGAGCAGGGAAAACTTTTCATTGGAATAGCTTATTCCCTATAAGGACGGATTCTACAAGATCGAGCATCAAGCAGTTAACCCAGGGGTAGAAGCATAAGTATCTCTCGAATTGAAACCTAAGAAGATGTCGAGAGCAAAGTAAGAAGGTACCATGAGCAGTTTCAAACCGATAGGCAAGCGTTCGATGCCTATCAGAAGGTGAAAGGGGTTCAGAGCAACGAGAATAAGTATTGCGTCTAATACCCGAATAGATCACTTGGCAGGTGGCCCGTGAGTTACATAAGAAGTCAAGCGCGAGGAATAACTTTGGAAACCGGGGGTGTACAGGAGAGTCAGGTTTCGATCCTGTGGAACTGTGGGTTATGGGCCCACCATGTGGTTTTTTTATAGGAGCAGTGACATCTTGCACGGTCATGATAGCAAGGCATGTCAGAGAACACCCTATCAGTTATGTCGGCAACACGTTGGTACCAAGGGCGAGGGACGAAGAGAACCATTTTCCTGCTCGTTCAAACGAGGCGGACCATTAGGCAAAGTTCTCGTCCATCGGTGGTTACTGAAATGTCACCAACAATAGTAACAGGGTCTTACTGACAGAGTTGTACACCGAGGTGTTTACATAAGCAGGAGAATATTACTGCTTAGATCATATAGATCACCAGAAAGGTTAAACCAAACAATGGAAAGGAAAATATGATTATCAGATTAAACAGAAGAATGGAAAGGAAAATGTGTTTAAACACATATTTCAAGGGTATATCCTTCCCAAGGACAAGCAGCGTATCATATCCATGACAAGATAGAAAGTAGAAAACCATTTAGGTAAGGGGAGAGGAATTTCATGACATAACCCATACAGCGGTGTTTGGATAATTGAGCAAGAAACATTTAGTATTGGGCTTCAAATGTTCTTGTTGAAAATCGGAGTACCATAGACATGCTTTGAGATAGCATTGACATGGTCAACAGGTGAAGATCAGAATTTGGAAACAAAAAGGATCCATCAGGAACAACTTATAGAATAAGTCTTACAATTTCCTCATGGAAGAATAGATAACCTTGCTGAAAGGAAAGCTTATAACAATAGGTCCTCCGGCCAGGTGTGTTCGGCATGTCATCACCTTACCGGGTCATAAATAGGCCAATGTTATAACTCTTGGAAATATGTTCCAACCATCATATCTGACCGAGATTCAGATTTGATTGGTGTCAGGATAACTCAGACTCAGGATGCCTGAGAAGAAAGGTGCAACACAAATTGTCGAAACGACATCGAAGATTCTCGGGAGATGAACTATGGAAGCGAGTTTCGAACAAGGGTTCATCATTACATCAAGGAGAGGTGAGGAGGTGACTGATTGACTCAGCGACAATCCATTGAGATTTCCAAAAGATGGATTTCCCCCACTATGTGAACAAGGAGATAACATTAGCTAGATCGAATGACTTAATGATGTATGCTCGAGGAAAACATACACAGTTAAACATTTGTTGAAATGTGCACCCGAAATATGGGCTAGGTAGCACAATCAATGTTCGAAAGATGATTCATTAAGCCATAGACGTAGAATGAAACTATAGACCAATAACTTCAAAGCAATAGGGTTGCTAGAAGTTTAGAATTTACACATCACAAACCATTTGTCGGTATTCCTTTTAGAAACAACACGGGGACCAAGAAAGAATGGTGATGGGGAGAAGTATCACTGTACCAAGATGTCATACGAGGTGGTGAAATTCTTACGACATTCTTGACATAAAAGATGGTAATACTCCAAGGTAGAACATATCATAAGCTAGATAGCAAGGAAATCAAGGTACAACACAAAACACGAACAAGTTTGTGTTGAATGGAAGGCAATAAAATGGTCGATGATAAAACAAATCATCGAGGGCAAGGATGGTATTTCTCATCCAGAATTCGATAGATACTTGGAAGAGCTCAGAATGTTGATGATGTTCACGACACATTTGTAGCGAGAATTTATGAAGAGGTAATCGATCGGCGATGACATCAAGTCAAAGGAACGATGAAGCAAAAAGTTATTGGAACCAGGGGTACGACACAAACTCGAAATCAAGCTTGCTGTTCAAGGCGAAATGATATGACGAGGAAAATCGACGTAAGCTTAGCTCATCGTCGAAAGTGGTGCTCCGGGAATAAAGACCAGGTAGCACAGTTAAAATCGGCACGATAATGATGTAGCCAATCAGGCTAGGAATGACGTGATCGGGTACAAACTCATAAGTAAAGAAGATTACTAAGAGTTGTTTAATCGCAGTGCGGACTCGATTCAGTTATCGGTGGTTTTGAGTGTTTTAAAACTCGAAGCCCGTGAAAAATTGGAATCAGTGAGAATGTAGCACTTGATGAAGAACTCATAAGAAGTTATGCAGTTCCGTGATAATCTTGAGATACCAGGGAGGTAATACTCGACGACAAATCAAAGTAGAGGTTGGACTGGGGTATTACTCTGCAGAAGACAAGTGCTTAAACTTGCACGAGAAATGGTATTTAAAGGAGAACATGGTCAGAAACCACGATCATAAATGATCAAACCACGGATCAAGATGAACTTATAACAAGGGGGTAATTATTTTTACAAGCAGCTTCCATGATAAGTTATACATCGTGTCCATGGGCATGAACGAAAGGTTCAAGGTCGACTCCCACTTCTTCAATGTATAACCTTCCATTCACTCCTCGCTTTGGTAAAGGCATTAGTGTTGAAAGTTTTACCTGGTGAAATACCAGATGAGTATGACTCGTGAAAACTTCTGAGTTCACACATATTAAGGAAGGCATAGGTTCAACCCGTCAGGGTATCGTGGAAACATATACCACCAGCTTCAATAGTAAATACCACCAGCTCGAAAACAGAGCATGGTTGAGAAAACAGAGGATACAATTTACCAAAGGCATTATATACCCATGGAAAGGCTCACAAGGTTATTCAATAGGAAGGACACTGTCGGATAAAATCCAACAAAGGAACCGATGGTCCACAAGGGATCTGATGTGAGCATCGGTACTCAACCAGAGGAAGAAGAATGCAAGGAGATCTGATTATAGAAACAACTGACTAACTCAAAGTTCAAATGCAAAAGAATTATGATTTCCAAATCAGGGGGTCAGAAGCAACGCTCTGATCAAGGATGAATAAGTTGAGTAGGCTTAGGGGTACAATCGATGGCAATTTGATAGGTCGAGATCCAGCTCACGTTTAAAATGACGTCTGAGCCGGAAGGATGAATTCTAGGATATGATTGAGGATTGCGAGCATTCGCAAAAAATTGAATCAATGGACTCAAAATGATAATGACAAAAGATGCCAATAAGATTATAGACTTATGGGATTAACCATAATGCTAGTAAGCAAGAATTTCAAGAGCAACAGGCTCCTGAAGATTTTCGGAAGATCGAATGATATTTTGAACACTTTTGTGAAATACTTGAATCAACTGGGGATGAGCGGATACTCGGTAAGTGCGAGGATTATCCGTAGGGGTATTCAGGTGACAATGAACAGCAAGGTAGTAAGCTCAAAGGATTCTCGGAACAACAGAGAGAATTTCGGGGTATCTTGTAATAACAAGATCATCTGGGAAACATTGTATGAATGGCGAGTATACGTGGTTATCCATAGGAGTTTATCGATGAAAGGGAATTGCAAAAGCGATGAACGCAAGTTCTCGGGTTATCAGCGGAGAGTATCTTCAGGGTCTTCACGTGCAACAGACGATCATCAGTAATAAGGGGCTCTCCGGGTGAAAGTGATAACGAGATCCTAATGTTAGATTTAGTAAAATCATTTAACCCGAATAGAAGAGAGATCAGAGTCCCAGAGTATAGGCAAGGAGTAAAAGATCCTAATACCACCCAATGGCGACGTGGGCCCGTAAGACACACAGCCATGTTAGTAAAAGTTTTTGAAATGTCTAGACTCGACTTCGGCCAAGGAGTGTGGAAGGGGGATTCCTACAGGCAGTCGGCTCTGATACCAACTTGTGACATCCCCGGTTTGACCGTACACTAATCATGCACGCAAATGTGTACGATCAAGATCAGGGACTCACGGGAAGATATCATAACACAACTCTAATGCATAATTAAGTCATACAAGCATCATAATACAAGCCAGGGGCCTCGAGGGCTCGAATACAAGTGCTCGATCACAGACGAGTCAGCGGAAGCAACAATATCTGAGTACAGACATAAGTTAAACAAGTTTGCCTTAAGAAGGCTAGCACAAAAGTAGCAACGATCGAAAAGGCAAGGCCTCCTGCCTGGGATCCTCCTAACTACTCCTAGTCGTCGTCAGCGGGCTGCACGTAGTAGTAGGCACCTCCAGTGTCGTAGGTGTCGTCGTCGACGGTGGCGTCTGGCTCCTGGACTCCAGCATCTGGTTGCGACAACCAGATAGAAAGGAAAGGGGGAAAAGAGGGAGAGAAGCAACCGTGAGTACTCATCCAAAGTACTCGCAAGCAAGGAGCTACACTACATATGCATGGGTATATGTGTAAAGGGGCATATCAGTGGACTGAACTTCAGAATGCCAGAATAAAAGGGGGATAGCTAGTCCTGTCGAAGACTATGCTTCTAGCCATCTCCATCTTGCAGCATGTAGAAAAGAGTAGATGGTAAGTTCACCAAGTAGCATCGTATAGCATAATCCTACCCGGCGATCCCCTCCTCGTCGCCCTGTTAGAGAGCTTTCACCGGGTTGTATCTGGCACTTGGAAGGGTGTGTTTTATTAAGTATCCAGTTCTAGTTGTCATAAGGTCAAGGTACAACTCCGGGTCGTCCTTTTACTTGAGGGACACGACTATTCGAATAGATAAACTTCCCTGCAGGGGTGCACCACATAACCCAACACGCTCGATCCCATTTGGCCAGACACACTTTCATGTAGGTTAGGGAGGTGTGGCGGACGAACGGGCTGCATATCCGGATTCGTCTCGTCGTTCTGAGCAACTTTCATGTAGAAAACATTTTCATCCGAGTTACGGTTTAAAAGATATGAATTTTCAAAGATTATTTGAATTTCTGGAATTATTTGAATTTAGCAAAAATGAATTATGACGTCAGCATGAGGTAACGCTGACGTCAGCAGGTCAACAGGTCGGCTGACCAGTCAAACCAGACAGGTGGGTCCAGTGGGACCCACATGTCATTGACAGGGCACTAACCGAGTTCTATAACTAACTTAAACAAGGTTATTAGCAGGTAGGCCCCACCTGTCAGTGCCTATTTAAATTAATTAATTAGTTTTATTTATAAAAACATTTTATTTAGTTTACTTACGCGGCGGGGCCCGCATGACAGTGACACTGGGCTGCCCAGTCAGCAGTTGACTGGGGTCAACCCAGTCAACTGGGCCACCCGGACCCACTGGCAGCGACCCAGAGGGGGGGGGCCACTTAGCCACGTCGGCGGACGGCGCCGGAACAGCTCCGGCGAGCCAAATCGCGGCGGCGCGCGGCGGGCTCGGCTCGGGTTTAGCGCACAGGGGGTCCCAGGGGCCGCGGTTGCTTGCGTTCGACGCGGCTCGACGCCGCGCGTCGAACGGTGGCGGTGCGGGGTGCTGGGGAGGTCGGAGCGGAGCGCCAGGAGCTCGCCGGTGGCGGGGTGGTTCGGGCGTGCGGCAGAGGCGGGGCTACGGTGCGAACTGGGGCAAACCGAAGAGCGGGGCGAGGCCTACACGATGCGGCCAAGGCAACGGAGGCACGAACGGGACCAAAAGGTCGCCGTGGCCACGCCGGCGATGAGGCCAGGCGGCGGAGGGTGCGGCCTAACGCGGCGCGGTGGCTACGGCAAGCTAGCGAGCTAATGGAGAGGGGGAGGAGGAGCAAGAGCTCACAGCGGGGCGTAGCCGTTTAGAGCGGGCGCGGGGAAGGCGTGGTGTAGTCGGAACCGACGGCGAACGGCGGCGGGGATCCGACGAGGAAGAAGATGGCGCGGGGTCGATGCAGGGTTCCCGGGGCTCGGGCCCGTGGTCGAGGAGGACGGGCTCGACGCGGCGGAGCTCGTGGACACGTCGGGGAGGAGAACGCGGCTCGGTGGCCGCGGCTATGGCGCAGCCATGGCGACGGCGGCGCTCGGTTGCGGTGGGGAACGAGGTGGAGCTGAGGGGGGAAAGGCGCAGGGGCCGAGAGGGAGAGCGGGTGAGTGGAGGGGAGGGCTCGAGGCGTCGAGGGGATGTCGCCCTTATCCCCTCTCCGACGGGGACGGCGACAGGGTTCGGTGGCGACCGGCGAGCGCGGCCGCTGGGTCGGGGGAACAGGGAGGAGGGAGGCGACCGGGGGAAAGGTGGGCTGCTGGGTTGGGCCGCCCAGATGAGCCGGCCAGCTAGGCCATCTGGCCCAGTGAAAGGGGGGGTTAGGTCCAGGAAGGGGTTTGCTCTTTTTTTTGTTTGTTTGTTTCTTTTTATTTTATTTTCTTTTATCTCTTTTCTGTTTTATTTCATTTTAATGCATTTAGGCATTTTCTAAAAATATGTTTTCTCCACAATAATTATCAGTGCAATATTTGGCACCCACCGAACATTTTTGTTTAAATTTTTGAAAACTTTTATTATTGACATTAATTTGAATTTAAATTTTGAAAAGGTTTCGAATCATCGCGAGGTTAACAACAGTAACCGTGGTGACGTGGCATCATTAGCGTGGGATTACTGTAGCTTAATTATCCGGGCGTCACACTCAGTAAGTGACATGCTTTTCCATAAACCATTTTATATGGAGACACACCCATAGGATTTTTATATGCAGTTCTATAGGCCCATAATGCATCATCAAGTTTCTTGGACCAATTCTTTCTAGACCTATTGACAGTCTTTTGCAAAATTAATTTGAGTTCTCTATTACTCAATTCTACTTGACCACTAGACTGAGGATGATAGGGAGATGCAATTCTATGATTAACATCATATTTAGCAAGCATTTTACGGAAAGCACCATGAATAAAATGTGAACCACCATCATTCATTAAATATCTAGGGACTCCAAACCTCAGGAAAATAACTTCTTTAAGCATTTTAATAGAGGTGTTACGATCAGCACTACTAGTTGGAATAGCTTCTACCCACTTAGTAACGTAATCAACAGCAACTAAAATATGTGTATATCCATTGGAGGTAGGAAAAGGTCCCATATAATCAAAGCCCCAAACATCAAACGATTCAATAACAAGTGAATAATTCATAGGCATTTCTTGACGTCTACTAATATTGCCTATCCTTTGACATTCATCACAAGATACGACAAACTTACGGGCATCTTTGAAGAGTGTAGGCCAATAAAAACCGGATTGCAATACCTTATGTGCAGTTCTATCTCCAGCGTGGTGCCCTCCATAAGCTTCGGAGTGACACTTGCGTAGGATTTGTTCCTATTCATGCTCGGGCACACAACGTCTAATAACACCATCTACTCCTTTATAAAGATGTGGGTCATCCCAAAAGTAATGTCTCAAATCATAGAAAAACTTTCTCTTTTGCTGGTATGTGAAACTAGGTAGTATAAATTTAGCAACAATATAATTGGCATAATCAGCATACCATGGAGTACTACGAGAAGTACTTATAACATTTAATTGTTCATCCGGAAAGCTATCATCAATAGGTGGTAGGTCATCAAGAATATTTTCTAACCTAGACAAGTTGTCTGCAACGGGGTTCTCAGCTCCTTTTCTATCAACAATATGCAAATCAAATTCTTGTAGCAAGAGAACCCATCTAATAAGTCTAGGTTTAGCATCTTTATTTTCCATAAGATATTTAATAGCAGCATGATCAGTGTGAATAGTTACTATAGAATCAACAATATAAGGTCTGAACTTATCACAAGCAAATACAACTGCTAAGAATTCCTTTTCAGTAGTAGCATAATTTCTTTGAGCATTGTCTAGAGTCTTACTAGCATAACGAATAACATTTAGTTTCTTATCAACTCTTTGCCCTAGAACAGCACCTACAGCATAATCACTAGCATCACACACAATTTCAAAGGGTAAATTCCAATCAGGTGGCTGAACAATAGGTGCAGAGATCAATGCTTTCTTAAGTATTTCAAATGCTTCTACACAATCATCATCAAAGACAAACGGTATATCTTTTTGTAATAAATAAGTCAGAGGCCGAGAGATTTTGGAAAAGTCCTTAATGAACCTCCTATAAAAACCGGCGTGACCAAGGAAACTTCTTATACCTTTAATGTCCTTGGGACATGGCATCTTTTCAATAGCGTCAACCTTGGCTTTATCAACTTCAATACCTCTTTCAGAAACTTTGTGCCCCAAGACAATACCTTCATTAACCATAAAGTGGCACTTTTCCCAATTCAAGACAAGATTAGTTTCTTCACATCTCTGCAAAACTCGATCAAGATTGCTCAAGTAATCATCAAAAGAGGATCCATAGACGGAAAAGTCATCCATGAAAACCTCACATATCTTTTCACAAAAGTCAGAGAATATAGCCATCATGCATCTTTGAAAGGTAGCAAGTGCATTACATAAACCAAAAGGCATACGTCTATAAGTAAAAGTACCAAAAGGGCATGTAAAAGTAGTCTTAGATTGGTCTTTAGCAGACACAGGTATTTGAGAGAATCCAGAATAACCATCTAGAAAGCAATAGTGTGTATGTTTGCATAATCTTTCTAGCATTTGATCGATAAAAGGCAAGGGGTAATGATCTTTCTTAGTAGCTTTATTTAATTTGCGGAAATCAATTACCATCCTATAACCAGTAATAATTCTTTGTGGAATCAATTCATCTTTATCATTAGGAACAACAGTAACACCTCCCTTCTTAGCGACACAATGAACAGGACTTACCCACAGACTATCAGCAACGGGATAAATTATACCGGCTTCCAGAAGCTTTAGTATTTCTTTTCTTACCACTTCTTTCATTTTAGGATTCAGTCTTCGTTGATGATCACAAACTGGTTTGGCATCTTCTTCCAAATTTATTTTATGTTGGCATAGAGTGGGACTAATGCCCTTAAGATCATCAAGTGTATATCCAATAGCAGCACGGTGTTTCTTCAGAGTTTTCAATAATCTCTCTTCTTCATGCTCTGAAAGGTTAGCACTAATAATAACAGGATATATCTTCTTTTCATCAAGATAAGCATATTTAAGATTATCAGGTAACGGTTTAAGCTCAAACACGGGATCACCCTTGGGTGGAGGTGGATCCCCTAAGATTTCAACAGGCAAATTGTGTTTCAGAATAGGTTCCTGTTTAAAGAATACTTCATCTATTTCCCTTCTTTCATTCATGAACATATCATTTTCATGGTCTAGCAAATATTGTTCTAAAGGATCACTAGGAGGTACGGCAATAGAAGCAAGACCAATAATTTCATCCTTACTAGGCAATTCTTCTTCACGATGTTGTCTACTAAACTTAGAAAAATTAAACTCATGAGTCATCTCATCCAAGCCAACAGTAACAACATCCTTTTTTTACATTCTATCTTAGCATTGACAGTATTCAAGAAAGGTCTACCAAATATAATGGGACAAAAGCTATCTTGTGGAGAGGCAAGAACAAGAAAATCAGCAGGATATTTAGTTTTCCCACACAAGACTTCAACGTCTCTAACAATCCCAATGGGTGAGATGGTATCTCTATTAGCAAGCTTAATAGTAACATCAATATCTTCCATCTCAGCAGGTGCAATTTCATGCATAATTTCTTTATATAAGTCACGAGGTATAACACTAGCACTAGCACCCATATCACATAAGCCATGATAACAATGATCTCCTATTTTAACAGAAATAATAGGCACGCCTACCACAGGTCCATGTTTATATTTATCACTAGGTTTAGCAATTCTAGCAGTTTCATCACTGAATTGTATAACATGCCCATCAATATTATCAGACAAGAGATCTTTAACAATAGCAACATTAGGTTCAACTTTAACTTGTTCAGGGGGTGTATAAGTTCTAATATTGCTTTTACGAACCACAGTTGAAGCTTTAGCATGATCCTTTATTCTAACAGGGAAAGGTGGTTTCTCAACATAAGAAGTAGGAACAATAGGATCATTATAAGTGACAGTCTTTTCTTCAACTTTAGTGGGTGTGGCTACTTTTACTTCTATGGGAGGATGATATTTAAACCACCTTTCCTTAGGGAGATCAACATAAGCGGCAAATGATTCACAGAAAGAAGCTACTATATCGGAGTCAAGGCCATATTTAGTGCTAAATTTACGGAAAATATCGGTATCCATAAAAGATTTAACACAATCAAACTTAGCTGTCATACCTAACTCCTTACCTTCGTCGAGGTCCCAATCTTCAGAGTTGCGTTTAATTATATCCAATAAATTCCATCTGAATTCAATAGTCTTCATCATAAAAGAGCCAGCACAAGAAGTATCGAGCATGGTGCGATTATTTTCAGAAAGCCGAGCATAAAAACTTTGAAGAATTATTTCTTTTGAGAGCTCATGATTGGGGCATGAATATAACATTGATCTAAGCCTCCCCCAAGCTTGAGCGATGCTTTCTCCTTCGCGAGGCCAAAATTTATATATATAATTGCGATCACGATGAACAAGATGCATAGGGTAGTACTTATGATGAAATTCCAATTTCACTCTTTTATAATTCCAAGATCTCGTATCATCACATAGCCTATACCATGTCAATGTGTCTCCCTTCAAAGATAAAGGGAAGACCTTCTTCTTAACAACATCATTGGGTATACCTGCAAGCTTAAATAATCCACAAACTTCATCCACATATATAAGGTGCTCATCTGGATGCTTTGTTCCATCTCCTGTAAAAGTATTAGCTAGCAGTTTTTCGAACATACCCGAAGGAACTTCAAAAGGAACATCTTCATATTCAGTAGGTTCATTAGGTTGAGGAGCAACTCTTAGCTCTACTGGTCGGGGTGAAGATACCCCGAACAAGCCCCTCAGAGGATTACTTTCCATAGTAACAAGTGACAGTAAATTTCAGCACACTATATACATTTTTCCTTACCAAATTCCACCTACCAAAGGCGCTTCACTCCCCGGAAATGGTGCCAGAAAAGAGTCTTGATGACCCACAAGTATAGGGGATCTATCGTAATCCTTTCGATAAGTAAGAGTGTCGAACCCAACGAGGAGCAGAGGAAATGATAAGCGGTTTTCAGCAAGGTATTCTCTGCAAGTACTGAAATAAGTGGTAACAGATAGTTTTGTGATAAGATAATTGGTAACGAGCAACAAGTAACAAAAGAAAATAAAGTGCAGCAAGGTGGCCCAATCCTTTTTAGCAAAGGAAAAGCCTAGACAAACTCTTATATAAGGAAAAGCGCTCCCGAGGACACATGGGAATATCGTCAAGCTAGTTTTCATCACGTTCATATGATTCGTGTTCGGTACTTTGATAATTTGATATGTGGGTGGACCGGTGCTTGGGTGCTGTTCTTACTTGAACAAGCATCCCACTTATGATTAACCTCTATTGCAAGCATCCGCAACTACAACAAAAGTATTAAGGTAAACCTAACCATAGCATGAAACATATGGATCCAAATCAGCCCCTTACGAAGCAACGCATAAACTCGGGTTTAAGCTTCTATCACTCTAGCAACCCATCATCTAATTATTACTTCCCAATGCCTTCCTCTAGGCCCAAATAATGGTGAAGTGTTATGTAGTCGACGTTCACATAACACCACTAGAGGCTAGACAACATACATCTCATCAAAATATCGAACGAATACCAAATTCACATGACTACTAATAGCAAGACTTCTCCCTTGTCCTCGGGAACAAACGTAACTACTCACAAAGCATATTCATGTTCATAATCAGAGGGGTAATAATATGCATATAGGATCTGAACATATAATCTTCCACCAAATAAACCAACTAGCATCAACTACAAGGAGTAATTAACACTACTAGCAACCTACTAGCACCAATCCCGGACTTGGAGACAAGAATTGGATACAAGAGATGAACTAGGGTTTTGAGAGGAGATGGTGTTGATGAAGATATTGATGGAGATTGCCCTCTCCCGATGAGAGGAGCGTTGGTGATGATGATGGCGATGACTTCCCCCTCCCGGAGGGAAGTTTCCCCGGCAGAACAGCTCTGCCGGAGCCCTAGATTGGTTCCGCCTCGTGGCGCCTTAGTTTCGTCCCGAATGGTTCTATCTGATTTTTTCCTCCCGAAAGACTTCATATGGAATAATATGGGCATCGGAAAGCCACCAGGGGGCCCACGAGGTAGGGGGGCGCGCCCCCCACCCTCGTGGACAGGTGGTGGGCCCCCTGGCCTTCATCTTTGGCGAGGATTTTTCATTATTTAATATAAGATATTCCGTGGAGTTTCAGGACTTTTGGAGTTGTGCAGAATAGGCCTCCAATATTTGCTCCTTTTCCAGCCCAGAATTCCAGCTACCGGCATTCTCCCTTCTTATGTAAACCTTGTAAAATAGGAGAGAATAGCCATAATTATTGTGATATAACGTGTAATAACAGCCCATAATGCAATAAATATTGATATAAAAGCATGATGCAAAATGGACGTATCATACACACCTTTTGAGAGAGCCATACATGAATTGGAATTTGCTAGAATACCCTATGTGCTTCACTTATATCTTTTGAGCTATATAGTTTTGCTCTTGAACTTCACTTATACTTTTTTGAGCTATGTATTTATGCTCTAGTGCTTCATTTATATCTTTTAGAGCACGGTGGTGGATTTGTTTTAAAGAAACTATTGATCTCTCATGCTTCACTTAGATTATTTTGAGAGTCTTAAATAGCATGGTAAATTGCTTAAATAATCTTAATATACTTGGTATTCAAGATTTGTGAATCTTTCTTTTGAGTGCGTTGAATACTAAGAAAAGTTTGATGCTTCATAATTGTTTTGAGATATGAGGATGGTGATATTAGAGTCATGCTAGTTGAGTAGTTGTGAATTTGAGAAATACTTGTATTAAAGTTTGTGATTCCCGTAGCATGCACGTATGGTGAACCGTTATGTGATGAAGTCGGAGCATGATTTATTTATTGATTGTCTTCCTTATGAGTGGCGATCGGGGATGAGCGATGGTCTTTTCCTACCAATCTATCCCCCTAGGAGCATGCGCGTAATACTTTGCTTTGATGACTTCTAGATTTTAGCAATAAGTATATGAGTTCTTTATGACTAATGTTGAGTCCATGGATTATACGCACTTTCCCATCCTTCCACCATTGCTAGCCTCTCTAATACCGCGCACTTTTTTGCCGGTATCATACACCCACCATATATCTTCCTCAAAACAGCCACCATACCTACCTATCATGGCATTTCCATAGCCATTCTGAGATATATTGCCATGCAACTTTCCACCGTCTCGTTTATTATGACACGCTCCATCATTGTCATATTGCTAGCATGATCATGTAGTTGACATCGTATTTGTGGAAAAGCCACCGTTCATAATTCTTTGATACATGTCACTCATGATTCATTGCATATCCCGGTACACCGCCGGAGGCATTCATATAGAGTCATATTTTGTTCTAAGTATCGAGTTGTAATTGTTGAGTTGTAAGAAAAATTAAAGTGTGATGATCTTCATTTTTAGAGCATTGTCCCAAGTGAGGAAAGGATGATGGAGACTATGATTCCCCCACAAGTCGGGATGAGACTCTGGACGAAAAATAATAATAATAAAAGAGGCCATAAAAAAGATAAAAGGCCCAAAAAGAAAAAAATCTAAAAAATGAGAGAAAAAGAGAAAAGGGACAATGTTACTATCCTCTTACCACACTTGTGCTTCAAAGTAGCACCATGATCTTCATGATAGAGAGTCTCTCATTTTGTCACTTTCATATACTAGTGGGAATTTTTCATTATAGAACTTGGCTTGTATATTCCAATGATGGGCTTCCTCAAATTGCCCTAGGTCTTCGTGAGCAAGCAAGTTGGATGCACACCCACTCAGTTTCTTTTTGTTGAGCTTTCATATACTTATAGCTCTAGTGCATCCGTTGCATGGCAATCCCTACTCACTCACATTGATATCTATTGATGGGCATCTCCATATCCTGTTGATACGCCTAGTTAATGTGAGACTATCTTCTCCCTTTTTGTCTTCTCCACAACCACCATTCTATTCCACATATAGTGCTATATCCATGGCTCACGCTCATGTATTGCGTGAAGATTGAAAAAGTTTGAAAATTCTAAAGTATGAAACAATTGCTTGGCTTGTCATCGGGGTTGTGCATGATTTAAATACTTTGTGTGGTGAAGATAGAGCATAGCCAGACTATATGATCTTGTAGGGATAACTTTCTTTGGCCATGTTATTTTGAGAAGACATGATTGCTTTATTAGTATGCTTGAAGTATTATTATTTTTATGTCAATATAAACTTTTGTCTTGAATCTTTCGGATCTGAATATTCATACCACAATTAAGAAGAGTTACATTGAAATTATGCCAAGTAGCACTCCGCATCAAAAATTCTTTTTTATCATTTACCTACTCGAGGACGAGCAGGAATTAAGCTTGGGGATGCCTGATATGTCTCCAACGTATCTATAATTTTTGATTGCTCCATGCTATATTATCTACTGTTTTGGACTATATTGGGCTTTATTATCCACTTTTATATTACTTTTGGGACTAACCTATTAACCGGAGGCCCGGCCCAGATTTGCTGTTTTTTGCCTATTTCAGTGTTTCGAAGAAACGGAATATCAAACGGAGTCCAAACGGAATGAAACCTTCGGGAACGTGATTTTCTCACCGAATATGATCCAGGAGGCTTGGACCCCATGTCAAGAAAGAAAGGAGGCGGCCACGAGGGTGGAGGGCGCGCCCCCTGCCTCGTGGGCCCCTCTTTGCTCCACCGACGTACTTCTTCCTCCTATATATACCTACGGACCCCCGAACGACCAGATACGGAGCCAAAAACCTAATTCCACCGCCGCAACTTTCTGTATCCACGAGATCCCATCTTGAGGCCTTTTCCGGTGCTCCGCCGGAGGGGGCATTGATCACGGAGGGCTTCTACATCACCATAGCCTCTCCGATGAAGTGTGAGTAGTTTACGTCAGACCTTCGGGTCCATAGTTATTAGCTAGATTGCTTCTTCTCTCTTTTTGGATCTCAATACAAAGTTCTCCCTCTCTCTTGTGGAGATCTATTCGATGTAATCTTCTTTTTGCGGTGTGTTTGTTGAGACCGATGAATTGTGGGTTTATGATCAAGATTATCTATGAACAATATTTGAATCTTCTCTGAATTCTTTTATGTATGATTGCTTATCTTTGCAAGTCTCTTCGATTTATCAGTTTGGTTTGGCCAACTAGATTGGTTCTTCTTGCAATGGGAGAAGTGCTTAGCTTTGGGTTCAATCTTGCGGTGTCCTTTCCCAGTGACAGTAGGGGCAGCAAGGCACGTATTGTATTGTTGCCATCGAGGATAACAAGATGGGTTTTTTTATCATATTGCATGAATCTATCCCTCTACATCATGTCATCTTGCTTAAGGCGTTACTCTGTTTTCATTAACTTAATACTCTAGATGCATGCTGGATAGCGGTCGGTGAGTGGAGTAATAGTAGTAGATGCAGGCAGGAGTCGGTTTACTTGTCTCGGACGTGATGCCTATATACATGATCATACCTAGATACTCTCATAACTATGCTCAATTCTGTCAATTGCTCAACAGTAATTTGTTCACCCACCGTAGAATACTTATGCTCTTGAGAGAAGCGACTAGTGAAACCTATGGCCCCCGGGTCTATTCTCATCATATCAATCTTCCATCACTTTATTATTGCTTTGCCTTTTTACTTTGCCTTTTATTTTACTTTGCATCTTTATATCAAAAATACCAAAAATATTATCCTATCATATCTATCAGATCTCACTCCCGTAAGTGACCGTGAAGGGATTGACAACCCCTAATCGCGTTGGTTGCGTTGAGCTATTTGTTTTGTGTAGGTACGAGGGACTTGCGTATATCCTCCTACTGGATTGATACCTTGGTTCTCAAAAACTGAGGGAAATACTTACGCTACTTTGCTGCATCACCCCTTCCTCTTCAGGGAAAAGCAACGCAGTGCTCAAGAGGTAGCACTTACCGTATTATAAACTTTGTCTCTTTATCCTTAGCTGTCAATATAATGTGAAGAAATAGACAATACATTAGCCATGGTACATGGTCATATGTTTGGAACATGGTTTTATTATGTACTTTGCAGTAAAATACAACTAATATTTTACACGGGTTCACCAGAATAAGTTCTGTATATAGACCAAAGCTATTTTGTTTGGTTTTGCTGCCTCCTTAATATCTTCTATTCTGGTACTACTAATGTAAAAACTCAACTTTTCAGCAAGCTGCGGAAAAAATGGTGGAACCACCACCTTATGAAGGTTACGAGGCAACTATAACTGCAATGTCACCTCTTGCTGCAGTGGGTCAGTACATGTCCATTAACAGTGCCAAAAGCACGTTCCTGCGTAATACTAGGTTGGTTGTTAAGGCAATATCATCCAAACTGCCTCATGATCAAGATATGCAGGCTCAAAACAATGTTATATCTGTGCTCCAGACACAAGTACAATCCCTAACAGAGACCGTTTGTGAAACTGGTTTTGAAACCAGGCTATCAGACATTTTCTATGTTGTTCAGGAGCCTAGGAGAAATGAAGGCGAAGGTTATGGTGCTCCATCGGACAGTATAGCATGAAAACATAACAGTCAGGTCAAATGAACAGAGCTTCTGAACTTCTGGTGGTGCATTTATCTACCAGACTGTTATCTTTTATGCAAACCTTCGTTTTGCTTTATGGTTGTAATTTGTTTTGTTGTGATACAAAATTTGTTCTTAACATGCAGCCACCGGTTGAAGAAAAACAGCAAGCCATATTTGTATAGTGTAGGGTGTTCCCTATATTTGCACTGGTGGCGAACTTTGATGCCCAGTGGATGTAATCTGTGCAATCGCCTTAATAGCCTAGCGTTAGTTTCTGGCTTATTTATTTCCTAGTCTTCTTTTCCCTGGTTTGCTACTGGCCGCAACAACTATGGGCCATATACGGGCCGTGGTAACCTTGACCCTACTACAGGCCGTAGGATCCAGGGGCCTCCTATGGGCCGTCGGATAAATGGGCCTCCAACCGACCGTAGAGTCGATGGGCCTCGGGCCGTCGGATAAATGGGTCCACATGGGTCATAAACGGGCGTAATTGGTATCGGGCCAGCAAAGTAACGGGCCGTTAACAGGCCGAAAGACAGCAAGGGCTTAATTCTATCACATGCATAACGGGTTGTTAATGGGCCAGAATATAGGACGGGCTAAAACGGCACAACGGGTTAACAGGCCACAAACCGGGCGATTCTAACCATGGGCCAAATTTGGCCCATTAGGGGAACAGGCTAGTAACAGGCCGTAAGTAATCAAGGGCCGGAAAGGAGCCCAAGAACGTATGGGTCGTCAGTAGGTCGAAAGCTCAGGGTGTGCATTCGGTTTTTTCGGTTTGATTCGGTTCGGTTTATACGGTTTTTGGTTTATACGATTTTTATACTTTGGTTTATACGGTTTTATACATAGATACGGTTCGGTTTCGGTAATAACCATTTATTTTCGGTTTGGTTTCGGTAATAACCAAAAAAACCAAAGTTTACGCGAATTTTTGAATGACACATGGTTTTTTTGTACATGATTTGGTCTGCGTATATATATTTCTTGTGATGTATGAGAACAGTTTATGTAGTATATTAGACCATTAGAATTTAGATGGCAGAAGAGATGATTTGGTCTATGGCATATGTATGTACGTATGACCGGTGGTGCACTAGCATTGTGTTTTTTTAAGGGTAAGTACTAGTACTAAGTAGGAAAGTACTATCCTAGTGTTGGTTTTTTTAGACAACGTAGCTTTGGTTTTTTTTTAGGGTCACGTAGCTTTGGTTTGGTGGTGTAGTAGCAGTAGCGAACACAACAACCGCATAGGCCAGGAGATCAAACGCTAGGCCCAACAGAATTGAACAAGACCGGTGTGGGCTGGAAAAATGGAGGCCCAAACATGAAACAAGCACCGCGTGGTGGGAATGCTGTCGCTAGGAGAGAAGAAGCGTGCTTTAGTCCCACATCGGCGAGCGGAGGCAAGAAGCGGTGGGCGGAGAGCTCTAAAATGAAGGGCGGGTGAAGTGTTCTACTCAAAGCTTTGACTGTTTTCTGCACACTGAAGGTACTTCCTGTTTTTTCGGTTTAACCGAAAACCGTTCGGTTTCTAACCGAAAAAACCGAACTTCAAATGGTTTCAAAATTTGGGAACTGAAACTGAAACCGAAAACTGAATAAACCAAAATTTTGGTTCGGTTTGGTTTTTTTCGGCTTGGTTTATGGTTTCAGTTCGGTTTTGCACAGGCTGACCAAAAGCGAACACGGGCTGGAAACGGCCCATGTGAATCATGGGCCGTTAATGGGTACAAAGAATTTACTGTCATTATGGGCCAGAGTCACCGTGGGCCACTAAAGGGCCTAGAGATATGAAAGGCCTCATATGGGCCGAAAGACTTCATGGGTCATACATGGGCCGAAAGTGAAATGGGCCGGTGTTATATTCGACGGCCCACATGACGCTGTTGGGCCGATTTCGGGAAGGCCCTACGGGCCGTGAGTTACCGAGCCGTAAAATGGGCGATATGCGAACAGGCCGTTAATAGGCTTTTCATGGGCCGGCCCGCTGAAAGTGCAACTATCCCTGGGTGGTTTTGGTAATGATTAACAACATATAGCTCATTGAACTAATGCCATTACAAGATAAATATTTCAGGAAAGTTCAATGATTGGCATGGCATGGATAAGGAATGTGGACCCCTCAAAATGCTAAGGACAAAAGATTGGCTCAAGCTTCAAAGTCCAAGACTATACATTTTACTTTTAGTGATCCAAGATCACAGTGAGTCCATAGGAAAAGCCAATACTATTAAAAGGGGTGAGGTGTTGCTTAATGGCTTGCTTGCTCAAAGTGCTTAGTGATATGCTCCAAAGCCCTCAGTCACTTTCTCATATCCACATATGTCCCAAACGAAAAGTCAAACTCGGCCCCACCGATTTGATCCATCCGGCGCCACCGAGTTCATTTAACATAGCCACTTCCAGAAACCCTAGTCTTTTCGGTCTCACCGAGATGGGATTGCAAACTCTCTATTTCCCTTCGTAACGTTTCGGTCTAACCGAGATGAGCGATCGGTCCCACCGAGTCTGCAATGCAAACTCTCTGTTTCCTTTTTGTAACGCTTTGGTCCCATCGAGACGAGCGAATCGGTCCCACCGAGTTTGCCTGACCAACTCTCCGTTTGTCTATTACCAAAGTCGGTCCAACCGAGTTTGAGTAATCGGTCCAATCGAGATTACGTTATGCCCTAACCCTAATGATATCGGTCCCACCGAGTTGACATGACGGTCCCACCGAAAATCCTAACGTTCACATTTTTAACTAAATCGGTCTGACCGAGTTTTCTGATTTGGTCACACCGAGTTTGGTGATTTGTGTGTAACGGTTAGATTTTGTGTGGAGGCTATATATACCCCTCCACCCACTCTTCATTCGTAAAGAGAGCCATCAGAGCGTGCCTACATTTCCATTACCCATTTTCTGAGAGAGAGTCACCTACTCATGTGTTGAGACCAAGATATTCCAATCCAACCATATGAATCTTGATCTCTAGCCTTCCCCAAGTTGCTTTCCACTCAAATCATCTTTCCACCAAATCCAATCCTATGAGAGTGAGTTGAGTGTTGGGGAGACTATCATTTGAAGCACAAGAACAAGGAGTTCATCATCAACACACCATCTATTACCTTTTGGAGAGTGGTGTCTCCTAGATTGGTTAGGTGTCACTTGGGAGCCTCCGACAAGATTGTGGAGTTGAACCAAGGAGTTTGTAAGGGCAAGGATCACCTACTTCGTGAAGATCTACCCTAGTGAGGCAAGTCCTTCGTGGGCGATGGCCATGGTGGGATAGACAAGGTTGCTTCTTCGTGGACCCTTCATGGGTGGAGCCCTGCGTGGACTCACGTAGCCGTTACCCTTCGTGGGTTGAAGTCTCCACCAACGTGGATGTACGATAGCACCACCTATCGGAACCACGACAAAAACATCTGTGTCTCCTATTGCGTTTGCACTCTCCAAACCCTTCCCTTTACATTCTTGCAAGTTGCATGCTTTACTTTCCGCTGCTCATATACTCTTTGCATGCTTGCTTGAATTGTGATAAGATTGCTTGACTTGTGCTAAGTTGTTAAAATCTTCCAAGAACTAAAATTGGGAAAAGGTTAAGTTTTTATTTGGTCAAGTAGTCTAATCACCCCCCCCCTCTAGACATACTTTCGATCCTACAATTGGTAACAGAGCTTTGGTCTCCATTTGCCTTGATTTCCATAGTTTTTGTGGTCATAGCCTTGGTTTCACAACCTAGGAGAGTATGGCGTCTAGCGAGGGAAATTACCACCGTAGAGGTCCTTACTTTGATGGTACAAATTTTGCTAGTTGGAAGCATAAGATGAAAATGCATATTCTTGGACATAACCCCGCAAGAAAAGTTCTTCTTACATTGCCAAGCGTTTACTCTTATCTACTTACATGCCACAAGTTAAATCTAGCAACAAGAACAAGAAAGATTCTTCCTCTAGTAGTAAAAACAATCATGCTAAATCCAATGTTGTTGCTTCTAGTAGTTCTCTTGATTTCACTAATGATTTTATAACCCACAAGTATAGGGGATCGCAACAGTTTTCGAGGGTAGAGTATTCAACCCAAATTTATTGATTCGACACAAGGGGAGCCAAAGAATATTCTCAAGTATTAGCAACTAAGTTGTCAATTCAGCCACACCTGGATAACTTAATATCTGCAGCAAAGTATTTAGTAGCAAAGTAATATGATAGTAATGGTAACGGTAGCAAAAGTAATATTTTTGGGTTTTGTAGTGATTGTAACAGTAGCAGCGGAAAAGTAAATAAGCAAGTATCAATATGTGAAAAGCTCGTAGGCATTGGATCGGTGATGGATAATTATGTCGGATGTGATTCATCATGTAATAGTCATAACATAGGGTGACACAGAACTAGCTCCAATTCATCAATGTAATGTAGGCATGTATTCCGAATATAGTCATACGTGCTTATGGAAAAGAACTTGCATGACATCTTTTGTCCTACCCTCCCGTGGCAGCGGGGTCCTAGCGGAAACTAAGGGATATTAAGGCCTCCTTTTAATAGAGTACCGGACCAAAGCATTAACACATAGTGAATACATGAACTCCTCAAACTACGGTCATCACCGGGAGTGGTCCCGATTATTGTCACTTCGGGGTTGCCGGATCATAACACATAGTAGGTGACTATAGACTTGCAAGATAGGATCAAGAACTCACATATATTCATGAAAACATAATAGGTTCAGATCTGAAATCATGGCACTCGGGCCCTAGTGACAAGCATTAAGCATAGCAAAGTCATAGCAACATCAATCTCAGAACATAATGGATACTAGGGATCAAACCCTAACAAAACTAACTCGATTACATGATAGATCTCATCCAACCCATCACCGTCCAGCAAGCCTACGATGGAATTACTCACGCACGGCGGTGAGCATCATGAAATTGGTGATGGAGGATGGTTGATGATGACGACGGCGACCGATTCCCCTCTCCAGAGCCCCGAACGGACTCCAGATCAGCCCTCCCGAGAGAGTTTAGGGCTTGGCGGCGGCTCCGTATCATAAAACGCGATGAATCCTTCTCTCTGATTTTTTTCTCCCCGAACACGAATATATGGAGTTGGAGTTGAGGTCGGTGGAGCATCAGGGGGCCCACGAGGCAGGGGGCGCGCCCAGGGGGGTAGGGCGCGCCCCCCACCCTCGTGCCCAGGGTGGTGGCCCCCTGACGTGGATTCTTCTTCCAGTATTTTTAATATTTTCCAAAAATAAGTTCCGTGGAGTTTCAGGTCATTCCGAGAACGTTTGTTTCTGGACATAAATAACACCATGGCAATTCTGCGGAAAACAGCATCAGTCCGGGTTAGTTCCATTCAACTCATGCAAGTTAGAGTCCAAAACAAGGGAAAAAGTGTTTGGAAAAGTAGATACGACAGAGACGTATCAACTCCCCCAAGCTTAAACCTTTGCTTGTCCACAAGCAATTCAGTTGATAAACTGAAAGTGATAAAGAAAAACTTTTACAAACTCTGTTTGCTCTTGTTGTTGTAAATATGTAAAGCCAGCATTCAATTTTTCAGCAAAGATTATGAACTAACCACATTCACAATAACACTTAGGTCTCATGTTTACTCATATCAATGGCATAATCAGCTAGCGAGCAATAATAATAAATCTCGGATGACAACACTTTCTCAAAACAATCATAATATGATATAACAAGATGGTATCTCACTAGCCCTTTCTGAGACCGCAAAATATAAATGCAGAGCACCTTTAAAGATCAAGGACTGGCTAGACATTGTAATTCATGGTAAAAGAGATCCAGTCATAGTCATACCCAATATAAACTAACAATAGTACATGCAAATGACAGCAGTGCTCTCCAACTGGTGCTTTTAATAAGAGGGTGATGACTCAACATAAAAGTAAATAGATAGGCCCTTCGCAGAGGGAAGCAGGGATTTGTAGAGGTGCCAGAGCTCGGTTTTGAAATAGAGATAAATAATATTTTGAGCGATATACTGTCATTGTCAACATAACAACCAAGAGATGGCGATATCTTACATGCTACACACATTATAGGCGGTTCCCAAACAGAATGGTAAAGTTTATACTCCCCCTCCACCAACAAACAATCCATGGCTTGCTCGAAACAACGAGTGCCTCCAACTAACAACAGGTCCCAGGGGGAGTTTTGTTTGCAATTATTTTGATTTGATTTGCTTAAAGCATGGGACTGGACATCCCGGTGACCAGCCATTTTCTCGTGAGTGAGGAGCGGAGTCCACTCCTCTTGAGAATAACCTGCCTAACATGGAAGATACTGACAGCCCTAGTTGATACATGAGCTATTCGAGCATACAAAACAGAATTTCTTGAAGGTTTAGAGTTTGGCACATACAAATTTACTTGGAACGGCAGGTAGATACCGCATATAGGAAGGTATGGTGGACTCATATGGAATAACTTTGGGGTTTAAGGGATTGGATGCACAAGCAGTGTTCCCGCTTAGTACAAGTGAAGGCTAGCAAAAGACTGGGAAGCGACCAGCTAGAGAGCGACAACAGTCATCAACATGCATTAAAATTAATTTACACTGGATGCAAGCATGAGTAGGATATAATCCACCATGAACATAAATATCGTGAAGGCTATGTTGATTTTGTTTCAACTACATGTGTGAACATGTGCCAAGTCAAGTCACTTAAATCATTCAAAGAAGGATACCACCCTACTATACCACATCACAACCATTTTAATAGCATGTTGGTACGCAAGGTAAACCATTATAAACTCAAAGCTAATCAAGCATGGCATAAGTAACTATGATCTCTAATTGTCATTGCAAACATGTTCATTCATAATAAGCTGAATCAGGAACGATGAACTCATCATATTTACAAAAACAAGAGAGGTCGAGTTCATACCAGCTTTTCTCATCTCAATCAATTCACCATATATCGTCATAATTGCCTTTCACTCGCACGACCGAACGTGTGTATAATAATAAGAGTGCACGTGCATTGGACTAAGCTGGAATCTGCAAGCATTCAATAAACAGGAGAAGACAAGGCAATATGGCTCATGGTTAAATCAACAATTATGCATATAAGAGCCACTAAACATTTTCATCATGGTCTTCTCCTATCGACCCCCAAAGGAAAGAAAAAGAAATAAAACTATTTACGTGGGAAAACTCCCAACAAGCAAAAGAAGAACGAGAAATATTTTTGGGTTTTCTTTTTAATTATTACTATTACAAGCATGGAAAGTAAACTAGCTAAAAGCTACAACTAATATTTTTGGTTTTTCTTAAGGTTTATCAAACACACAAGAAGAAAGCATGAAAAAGAAAATAAACTAGCATGGATGGTACAATGAAAAAGTATGAGCACCGACACCTAGCAATGAGTGTGTGAACATAAATGTAATGTCGGTGAGAAATACATACTCCCCCAAGCTTAGGCTTTTGGCCTAAGTTGGTTTATGCCCATGGATCAAAGTTGTAGTTGGGGTCGTACTGAGATGAAGCCCCGAACTGCCACTGGTTGGCAATCGCCTCCGAATCCCACTAGTAATTAGACTGTCATGGCGGATCAAATTGTGGTTCCGACTCTGGCTCTGTAGGTGATGTAGGGTTCTAGTAGGCCTGGATGGTCGCCAGCGGAACGAGGTACTCGCCTGCAGATAAATCAAACAAGGAAGGAGCAGGCAAGGTGATAGTCTTAGGGTGATTTTTATCAAATAACAGTCTGTATTTAAGCGCCCTTTCCCTATTCTTAACAATAAAATCATGTGCTACCATACTCTTATAGTTTAAGTAAACATTAGGCAGCAATTTTTCTTCTTTCTCATAATGCCTAATAGGTATGTTATAGTATGCAGCGAGGCGCGAGGCAAAGATGCCTCCCAAAATAGGGCCCTTAGTACAGTTAAGATTTAACCGCCTTGCAACAATAGCGCCCATACTATATGTGTTATCCCGAAACAAAGCACAGAACAAAATAATAATATCAGGGACACTCAGGTTTCCACAGTTTCCGCGACCAATTATGCATCTACTAGCAAATATAGCAAAGTAACGTAAAACAGGAAAATGTATGCTAGTGATTCGTGCGTCGGAAACCTTCCTCGTTTCCCCTATAGCAATTGTATCAATGAACCCCTCCACATCTTTACTATGTGGTTCCTCTATGATGCCCGAAAAGGGAAACTTGCAAACTTCACAAAATTCACTAAGAGGCATCTCCTTATAAACATCATATAAATAAATATCCACCGAAGGTGCTGACCTCCTAGAATGAAAATGAAAATTTTGCACAAAGGTATTAGTAAGAATAAGATACTGATCGCGTTGGTCGCGGAGGAAGTCTGTGAGGCCTGCATTCTCAGCCAACTCATAAAAGTCCTTATAAATCCCGGCTTCTCTCAAGAAATCATTGCAAGGCCATTCACAAGCCCGAACCTCCGCTGTGCGAGGCAGATTATATTTGGGCCTCTCCACTTCTTCACTTTGTTTTTCCTTCGAACTTCGGCTCGATGAGCCCCTCAAAAATCTCTTCATTATTTCTATTATCCCTCTGAAACATTTCTGAAATTTTTAGTAACTTCAAAATAAAAGTGAACCGAACTCAATAAAACTGATAGCAACTACTCCTACAAGTGCCTAGAGACTATATCATGCATTAGAACTACTTGGAACCATATAAATTTGACATGCAAGCTCAAGAACAGGGTCACCTAGGCAGCACAAATTTGCAATGAATAAAGCACTAGAACAAAAACTAATTGGACCAATGGAGGAGTCACATACCAAGGAACAATCTCCCAAAGCAGTTTTGTGAGAGGTGCTTTGAGCAAGGAGATCGAAAATCGCAGCAAAATGAGCTAGAACTCGTGCTTGAGCTGGATGGTGATTTTTTTGGGAGGAAGAAGAAGTGTGTGGGTGCAGGAATAAGTGGAGGGGAGCCACCGTGGGCCCACGAGGCAGGGGGCGCGCCCAGGGGGGTGGGCGCGCCCTGGACCCTCGTGCCCAGGTGCTTGCTCCCCCTGTTGTGTTCTCAGTGCCAAATATTCTCAAATATTCTAGAAAAAAAACATATTTCAATTTCAGGGCATTTGGAGAACTTTTATTTTCGGGGTATTTTTTATTGCATGGATAATTCAGAAAATAGACAGAAAATAATATTTTTGCTTTATTTATTCTAAATAACAAAAAGTAAAAAGTGGATACAGAAGGTTGTGCTTTCTAGATTCATCCATCTCATGCTCATCAAAAGGAATCCACTAACAAGGTTGATCAAGTCTTGTTAACAAACTCATTCCGAATTGCATAAAACCGGAGAATTTTCGAATAGCACTAAGTTACCTCAACGGGGATATGCACATCCCCAATAATAAGAATATCATATTTCTTTTTGACAGTAGGAAGAGGAAATTCAAAACCTCCAAAGATAATTGATGGAATTTTTCCAATAGAGTTGATGCTATAAACTTGAGGTTGTTTCCTCGAAAAGTGTATCGTATGCTCATTACCATTAACATGAAAAGTGGCATTGCCCTTGTTGCAATCAATAACAGCCCCTGCAGTATTAAAAAAGGGTCTTCCAAGAATAATAGATATACTATCGTCCTCAGGAATATCAAGAATAACAAAGTCTATTAAAATAGTAACGTTTGCAACCACAACAGGCACGTCCTCACAAATAACAATAGGTATAGCAGTTGATTTATCGGCCATTTGCAAAGATATTTCAGTAGGTGTCAACTTATTCAGATCAAGTCTACGATATAAAGAGAGAGGCATAACACTAACACCAGCTCCAAGATCACATAAAGCAGTTTTGACATAATTTCTTTTAATGGAACATGGTATAGTGGGTACTCCTGGGTCTCCTAGTTTCTTAGGTATTCCACCTTTAAAAGTGTAATTAGCAAGCATAGTGGAAATTTCAGCTTCCGGTATCTTTCTTTTATTAGTAATAATACCTTTCATGTACTTAGCATAAGGATTTGTTTTAAGCACATCAGTTAAGCGCATACGTAAGAAGATAGGACTAATCATTTCAGCAAAGCGCTCAAAATCCTCATCATCCTTTGTCTTGGATGGCTTAGGAGGAAAAAGCATGGGTTTCTGAACCCATGGTTCTCTTTCTTTACCGTGCTTCCTAGCAACAAATCTCTCTTATCATAACGTTGATTCTTTGATTGTGGGTTATCAAGATCAACAGTAGGTTCAATTTCTACATCATTATCATTGCTAGGTTGAGCATCAACATGAACATCATTATTAGAATTATCACTAGGTTCATGTTCATTACCAGATTGTGTTTCGGCATCAGAGATAGATATATCATTAGGATTCTCAGGTTTATCAGGTTCACTAGAAGCATGCAAAGTCCTATAATTTTTATTTTTCTTCTTTTTAGAAGGACTAGGTGCATCTAAATTATTTCTTTGAGAATCTTGCTCGATTCTCTTAGGGTGGCCTTCAGGATACAAAGGTTCCTGAGTCATTCTACCAGTTCTAGTAGCCACTCTAACAGCAAAGTCATTATTCTTACTATTCAATTCATTGAGCAAATCATTTTGAGCTTTAAGTACTTGTTCTACTTGAGTGGTAACCATAGAAGCATGTTTACTAATGAGTTTAAGTTCACCTTTAACTCTAGACATATAATCACTCAAGTGTTCAATCATATAAGAATTTTGTTTCAATTGCCTACCAAAATAAGCATTGAAGTCTTCTTGCTTAATAATAAAATTATCAAACTCATCTAAGCACTGACTAGCAAGTTTAGTAGAAGGGATTTCAGCTTTATCATATCTATAAAGAGAATTTACCTTTACTACCTGTGTCGGGTTATCAAGACCAATAGGTGATGAATTAATATCATATGTTTCTTCAACAGGCGGTAAATTAAGACCATGTATTTCTTCAATAGGAGGTAAATTCTTAACATCCTCGGCTTTAATACCTTTTTCTTTCATTGATTTCTTTGCCTCTTGCATATCTTCAGGACTGAGAAATAGAACACCCCTCTTCTTTGGAGTTGGTTTAGGAATAGGCTCAGGAGCTGGCTCAGGAAGTGCCCAATTATTTTCATTAGTCAACATATTATTCAATAAAATTTTAGCTTCATCCGGTGTTCTTTCCCTGAAAACAGAACCAGCACAACTATCCAAGTGGTCCTCGAAAGCATCGGTCAGTCCATTGTAAAAGATATCAAGTATTTCATTTTTCTTAAGAGGATGATCAGGCAAAGCATTAAGTAATTGGAGAAGCCTCCCACAAGCTTGTGGGAGACTCTCTTCTTCAATTTGCACAAAATTATATATTTCCTTAAAGTAGCTTGTTTCTTATGAGCGGGGAAATATTTAGCAGAGAAGTAATAAATCATATCCTGGGGACTACGCACACAACCAGGATCAAGAGAATTAAACCATATCTTAGCATCACCCTTTAATGAGAACGAAAATATTTTAAGGATATAATAGTAGCGGGATTTCTCATCATTAGTGAATAGGGTGGCTATATCATTTAACTAGATCATGGTGGGCACGCGTTGCTGTGCCCGTCCATTTTCATAATAAAAGGATAGGTGATTCCAGAAATATATAGCACAGTAAAATGTAAGTTACACAAGAAAATTTAGGAGATACAGTGTGTAAAGTGGATATAAGTATTCATTCATAATAAATGCAGTTATGTTTATCGAATGGCCAGAGATGAACTGAGTCATGCAGTTTATAACAAAATGATCAAGAAAAAACATTGTACATCAATGTAACTACTTTAGCCATTCTCTAGGGGCAACATAGCACAGATAGGCGAGGAAGCTTGCCAAGCCTAAAGCGTCGTGGTGTGACACTTGAGAATCCTGGCGGTTTTTCCTTCAGTGTTCAACCATGTAACTCACTTTGATATTCAATAAAATGTGTCACAAGTCATTTCCATATTGAAAAAATAGGTTGCAGACTTGTGGGTGAAAAATATAGAGAAGTTGTCCAAAGCCTTTTCTCCTCTCCTTGATTATAATGCTTTGGGAATCCATGTCCGTCTATGTCAAAACTGGGTGATCATCTGCTATAGCATTTGCAAGGCCTCCTGCAGCACTGCACCAATAACATAAGGTATGTTTGTGCCCATCGATCATGTAGAAAGAACAATATAAATATTCGAGGGGAAAATTAAGTGCGAAAACATCAGATAAGGTTCCGAAACTGGGAATTAGTACTGTGCATATCTTCATGAGAGGAGAAGATGCAGCAATAATGGACTAACTAAACTGGTATTTGAACATATTTCAATTCGGTAAAGATGCCGAAACAATAGACAAACCAGACTGGTAAATAAACCATGCTCATGCTAAAAAAATGTTCAACAAATGCCAAGTAATTATGCCAGAATAATGCTATAACTAAATAGGAGCCCCTCGACGGATGCTTGTGACTCCTCGACGGATGTCTTTCTTCTTTGCAGTTGCGGGTTTCATGTCGGTGGCTAGGTTGGCCGGTGGTGCCCATGTCATATGGGTTGGCTTGTATTGGTTTTAGCCTGGTTTTCCGTCAATTAACTGGGCAATTCTCTTCTTCTTAATCAATGAAAATGGCAAGTCTTTTGCCTCGTTTAAGAAAAAATATAGCAGCCCCTGAAGTACCCCCTACTCTCAAGTTGTACAAAGTGTCAATACGCATATTTCGAGAAGTGCTTAGAACTGTGTCGTGGCAAAGAAGAGCCACGGAGTGCAGATGTAGTAGTGTGCATTAAATTGCGTGAAATATAGAATCCTGGCAAACCTAAAAAGAAAATAATATTACTAAGGTGGAAGTACTGTAGAAAAGGGCAGTGCAGCAGTGGTTACAGAACTGAAAGAGAGAAACATATTTACATATCACCAGAATTAACGACCTAACGAGAAATAGATAGTGAGAGAACTCACATCCTCTAGTCTTCATCAATGTATTAGATGAGAGTAGGGCATCACCTCCTCGACCATTGTCACATCAACTCATCCAGATCCATAAAGCCTTAAAATTGCACCTGGAAATGCACGCAAGAGGGTAAGAGGCATGCTAACTTGAAAAACAAAAAAAATAAATGGAAGCTGCAATATAACTGCATATTTGTACAGCAAGCCGCAACTAATAATTAAATACAGTCCCTTGTAAGTTCAGAGCCGAATAAATACTTTTCTCTCGTGGTGTAGAACAATAAGATGAAAATGTGTGAAAAAGGAAAAGATAGTATGAAAACTTAGAGAGGCTCAAAAGATAAAGAAGAAAAGATGTGGCATTATAATTGTTATAAGATCAGCAGGTAAACTTAACCAAACCAAAAATAGAAGTGATGCCAAAACAGTCTTCATTGAGTGTTGCAACAATTCACACATAACTTATATCAACCACTATGATACTGATATACATCACATAACAGATTGTGATTGATTATGTCCCACACACTTCTAGTGAGACTAAACCTGAGCCGGTAGTATATATCTGAACAATGTTCACCCACCCCTACATCTCAGGACAGTACTCTAGATATTATACCGAAAATGATGCCCAATAAAATTCATGGAATGGCACACTTGTCGCTGTCAAGAAAATGTATAACTTCCCACCATAGCAAAACAGGCCCATCTTCTCAGATAAAACTGTATTAGTAGATAGGATGCCATCTCACAAATAGTGTCCGGAATAAGCAGTGCAACCACGTAACCTGATGTGAAGGCTTTCATTATTGCTCCAATATACATACAAGCTAATGAAGCACACTAAGAGGCACCATTTTAAAAAGGAACAGTAGGAAGCCCCCAGGTTTGCTGATGTGGATAATAATATGTAAACTGGAAATAAGAAAAACTCATCATTATGAACCTGAACGGAACTATTCGCGTATCGAAATGTATGGATGGACTGTGATTTACACAAGCGTGTTCCTTCAATAGAAAAAAGGCATGGCAAACACTTCTGAACTGAAACTGAAACAATATTATGTAAAAGAAAAATCAGGCTTAACAATAGCTAATTTTGTTAGAAGAAGTTGAGGGAACAAAGGAGTGCTCATTGCTGTGTAAACAATCAAGCTTGGACCCAATGTTTCAATGAACAAATTCAAAAGTAGTAAATAGGAGCTCATTTCGTTCGCCAGAAAAAGCTGGTTCATCTTCCAGCGAATGTTCTGCTCACCAAAATAACTTTTCTGGATGACGAGGCAATCAGCAGCTTGATCCCCAAATTTCTGCAACAACAAGAATTCTACAGTTCAGTAATAAAAACACAAAAAGAACACAAGGCAAGCGGACGCGCTTGTGCTGCACCTACAGTGTTGTCGCTGGAGACAAGAGATAAACTACTTGGCAAGGAGGAGAGATGAAAATCTATGGCCACGGCAAGCAGGATAGAAGGCGACGGCGAGTTCGGGACATGGCTACAGAGGGAAGTGGGAAGGGAAGCATTATGTAGTACCTCTGGGCATAGGAAAGGTTTGCGACTTTACCAGCCATGAATGAATAATAGGCCATGATTGCGAGCTTGAAGGAGAGGAGAGCAGTTTCCAGCAGACGAGGCGTCTGCCATTATCGCCCTTGCCCCCACCTTTCCTCACACGCATCGTGCGCCTCGGATGATCCCGTACCACACCTCTGTCACGCGCTGGATTGGATCGGCTCGACCCGGATCCCGCTCAAATCCCTCACCTCACCTCAAGGGGACCGACACACACCGGCGTCTTCACTGGATCGAGAACTGGCCGCTCCTCTCTACGGCTCGATCGAGATTGGACATTGGAGTCGATGTTGTGCCTTGATCGGGATCTGATTAGGGTTTCCAGGTCGCGAGTTGGATGGACCTTACGGGGTCGCTCGTAGGCCCCAAGCCCAGCAGCGGACCTCCTTTCAATGGGCTGTCAGCTTGCGAAAGCCCAATGCACCACATGCCTCTGTTTGGGCCCGTGGAGCAGCAGCCCACAGGATAGCCAGGCTAGTTAAAAAGATGGCCACACGCACGAAATCGGACGGCCAGAAATTCACAGATCGGGAAAACAGACGGCCGAAAACGCAAATCGCTGTGGGAGCTCGGTTTAGGTGCGGTTATACTGTCCTTAATTTAGTAAGATGTGCCACGACAGTTTCAGATTCATAGCCATAGAAATGATCGGATTCAACCAAAGTAATTATATTAGGATCAATAGAGAATTCATAATCCTTATCGGTAACAAAAATAGGTGAAGTAGCAAAAACAGGGTCACGTTTCATTCTAGCATTCAGAGATTGTTGCTTCCGTTTAGCTAATAACTCCTTAAGTTCATATCTATCATTGCAAGCAAAAATAGCTAGAGCAGCTCCTTTTTCCAGAACATAACCCTCAGGAATAACAGGCGTTTCATTGTTATGGGGAGAACCTTCCTTATCACTCTCTTCATAATTATCAGTTTCAATAATTTCATTCTCCCTAACTCTAGCAAGTTGTTCATCAAGAAATTCACCTAGTGGCACAGTTTCATCAAGCGTAGAAGCAGTTTCATCATAAGTGTCATGCATAGCAGAATTGGCATCATCAATAACATGCGACATATCAGGATTAATAGCAGAAGCAGGTTTAGGTGTCGCAAGCTTACTCAAAACAGAAGGTGAATCAAGTGCAGAGCAAGATGGCAGTTCCTTACCTCCCCTCGTAGTTGAGGGATAGATCGTGGTTTTTCCATCTTTCAAGTTCTTCATAGTGATCAACAGATGTAAATCCCAAGTGACTCAAAGAATAGAGCTATGCTCCCTGGCAACGGCGCCAGAAAATAGTCTTGATAACCCACAAGTATAGGGGATCGCCACAGTTTTCGAGGGTAGAGTATTCAACCCAAATTTATTGATTCGACACAAGGGGAGCCAAAGAATATTCTCAAGTATTAGCAACTGAGTTGTCAATTCAGCCACACCTGGATAACTTAATATCTGCAGCAAAGTATTTAGTAGCAAAGTAATATGATAGTAATGGTAACGGTAGCAAAAGTAATATTTTTGGGTTTTGTAGTGATTGTAACAGTAGCAGCGGAAAAGTAAATAAGCAAGTATCAATATGTGAAAAGCTCGTAGGCATTGGATCGGTGATGGATAATTATGTCAGATGTGGTTCATCATGTAACAGTCATAACATAGGGTGACACAGAACTAGCTCCAATTCATCAATGTAATGTAGGCATGTATTCCGAATATAGTCATACGTGCTTATGGAAAAGAACTTGCATGACATCTTTTGTCCTGCCCTCCCGTGGCAGCGGGGTCCTAGCGGAAACTAAGGGATATTAAGGCCTCCTTTTAATAGAGTACCGGACCAAAGCATTAACACATAGTGAATACATGAACTCCTCAAACTACGGTCATCACCGGGAGTGGTCCCGATTATTGTCACTTCGGGGTTGCCGGATCATAACACATAGTAGGTGACTATAGACTTGCAAGATAGGATCAAGAACTCACATATATTCATGAAAACATAATAGGTTCAGATTTTAAATCATGGCACTCGGGCCCTAGTGACAAGCATTAAGCATAGAAAAGTCATAGCAACATCAATCTCATAACATAATGGATACTAGGGATCAAACACTAACAAAACTAACTCGATTACATGATAGATCTCATCCAACCCATCACCGTCCAGCAAGCCTACGATGGAATTACTCACGCACGGCGGTGAGCATCATGAAATTGGTGATGGAGGATGGTTGATGATGACGACGACGGATTCCCCTCTCCGGAGCCCCGAACGGACTCCAGATCAGCCCTCCCGAGAGAGTTTAGGGCTTGGCGGCGGCTCCATATCGTAAAACGCGATGAATCCTTCTCTCTGATTTTTTCTCCCCGAACACGAATATATGGACTTGGAGTTCAGGTCGGTGGAGCATCAGGGGGCCCACGAGGCAGGGGGCGCGCCTAGGGGGTAGGGCGCGCCCCCCACCCTCGTGCCCAGGGTGGTGGCCCCTGGCGTGGATTCTTCTTCCAGTATTTTTAATATTTTCCAAAAATAAGTTCTGTGGAGTTTCAGGTCATTCCGAGAACGTTTGTTTCTACACATAAATAACACCATGGCAATTCTGCTGAAAACAGCGTCAGTCTGGGTTAGTTCCATTCAAATCATGCAAGTTAGAGTCCAAAACAAGGGCAAAAGTGTTTGGAAAAGTAGATACGACGGAGACGTTTCATGATTCTCTTAGCCAAGTTACACTTGAGCAAGAAAACAACTTATTGAAGGGAATTATAGAGAAAGGTGTTTGCAAGAGTCTTGCCGGAAGTAAGCAATTTGAGGAAATTGTACGCAAGCAAGGAAGACACCGGAAGAATCAAGGTGTTGGTTTTGAACGAAAGTTCAATGCCAATGGAGTTGAGTGGGAAGAAGACCAATATACCAATACGAAGTTTGTTCCTCAACAAGAGAAGTATGATCCTACTTCTTTCCAAGGAACACAAGCTCAAGATGATCTTCCACCACAAGACCACAAGCTAAAAGGCAAGGACAAGCTTCAAGAGGAGATTGATGCATTTGAAGAAGCTCCTAAGGCCTTGGTCAAGTGGGTTCCCTAGACTACATCAAGCTCTACTTCATCAAGTTCCACTACTACCCCAAGGATTCACATCAAGATGATGTGGATCCCAAAGAAGAAGAACTAGAGAGTTCTTGAGGGTGACTCCGCCAATATACTTCACTCATATCATTTTGGCAAGGACAAGTGCAATCAACTTCCACATCTTGCACTAGTTCAAGGAGTCACAAACCCTGTTGTTGGTAAGACAGGGGACAAGGTAACCTAATGCATTCATGGACATCATCTCATGTGAACATCACTCTATGTCTATGGATATCCTTGTTTGTTCCTTGTGGGACTAACCTGTGTAGGTATTGAAAGTGCAACTCACTCCAAAGGATTGCTCCAAATGATCTACATCAACATTGAGCATCTACATCTTCAACACCTACATGAACTCATCATCGACAAAACCCAAGGTTAGTTCATCCCTCTTAGGGGGGATCTCACATCTAGGGGGAGCTTTACTCTAAAGAATTGAGCTAAAGCAACTCTAATGGTGTGAACACATCAATGCTTTATGTAAAAGTGGTAACCCCACTTGTGCTTAAACGATGAGTATGACCTATGATCAAATGTTCTCATTTGACTCCTAAGTCAATATACTCATATATAGATGACCTAGTCATCGCCAATTGTTTGATAGATGCTAGAATTGGTTGTGCATGCTTTGCCACATATTTCATTTGTCATTTTATTGTATGAGCATGTTGGTTGCATATTTTACTCATTCGAGGACATCCACTTATTACTTTGATTGTTTGGATCTTTTTTTGTTTTGCCAAGTGGATGGACAAGAATGCCTAAGAACCTTCTCTAGCTATCTATGCTTTTCTCGTCTCAAACTCTATTCATGCTACATCACAAAGTTTGATCAAGTCAGATTTGAACCACTCTGTGTGAGGAGCACTCGGAGTCCCCCGATCCGTCATAGACTTAAACTTCCAAAACCTCTTTGTGCATTTCGATCTGACCGAGAAATCCATTTCGGTCAAACCGAGTTCACTAAGTTGATCTAAGTTTTCATCTCGGTGCAACCGATTTGAACACTTCGGTCACACCGAGTTGCAGCAACCGCTTGCGATTCTGCAATCTCGGTGCCGCCGAGTTGTTCCACTCGGTCACACCGACAGGGTCGGGATATAAATACCCACAGGTGAGACTTTGGAAATTTCTTCAAATTCTCTCAGCCCGCGTGTGTCCTGCTCTGCCTCCTCGGGTCTCCGGATCGTCTCCTCGCCGCCAACGACCTCCCGCCGTTGGACTCTGCCGCCGTCGACGGAATCTGCTCCACCGTCGCCGCCGTAGCGAACACTCGCCGCTCTAGGGTAAGTGTTCGACCCCTTGTGCTGTCTTTTTCCCTCTGATTCCTAGCACAAGGACAATGCCATGTTTCTTGCCACGAATGTGATTAATCTATCCAGCTAAAACTTCCTTAGGTCTAGATTGATTTGTAAATTTTAGGGTTAGCTCTCCGCATAACTCATCTCGGACCGACCGAAATGTAGAAATCGGTCTCACCGATTCGGCTTAGGCCATTGCACATGCGCTTTTCAGTCCGACCGAAACGTGCAAATCGGTGTGACCGAGTTCAAGATTCTGTGAAACCCTAGCAATCTCGGTGCCACCAAACTGTGACTCGGCCCAACCGAGTTCACTAGTTTAGGTTCCAAGTGTTGCTTCGGTATCACCGAGTTTGTCAATTCGGTAGCTCCGAGATCACTTCTGTAGAGAACTAAAACTAAGATTTTTGACTCAATTTGTTTTGCAAAACCTCTGTACTTTGTGATGCTCATCCACTCTACCTCATCTATATCTATTCACAGGGTTTGCTATCAGTAAGTTTGCAGAGATGTCTGATCAGAGTGACAGTCAGAACAGGTCTGAGGAACATGTGCGGATGAGTGAGGGTTCAGATCCCTCTAGCACTTCTGATGATGGCAGCAGGAGCACTCCAAGCAACTTGCCAAAGGAAGCCACCAGATCTAGGAAGAAGAGAACCTCAGACTCTGAGGATGAGGACTATGTAGCCACTGAAGAGGAAGTAAGCTCCAAAAAGAAGGTGCTGAAGAAGGAGTATGGCACAGCTCCTGCAAGTAAGCCAGGGCTGAACAAGAAGGCACCTGCAAGGAGGATGCCAATGTCAAAGCCAAGGAAAGTTGCCACAGGTGAAACTATGAAGTTCACCATTGAATCTGAAGAAGAAGAAGCTGGTGAGGACAAGAAGAAGAAGAGGGCAAGAACTAAAACAACTAAAGTTCTTGGAAAGTCCTCAATGGCGAGATCAGATGATGAAGAGGAAGAGGATGCTGCTCCAGCACCTAAGGCACAGAAGCTCATGGGAGATGCTATAAAGTCAGGGGCTGCTGCTAAGCCCAAAACTTCTCCCAAAGCTGCTGCTCCAGTTCCCAAGACTGCACCCAAGAGGAGTACCAGGAACATACCTGCTGAGGAAAAGAACAAGGCCCCAGTGCCTAAGACTGAAGAAGAGGAAGCTGAAGCCCAAGTGCTAAGGAAGCTAAAGCCAAAGATCCCTGACCATAATGATGCACATCTTGTTGCAGAAGATATGAGGATCAGGAAGGATACATGACTGAGACAGTGGAGAAAGGCTGACCCATATGTTGTCAGGAGGAGAACTGTTGTGGATTATAGGTTCCACACAAAGGAACAACAAGATTTCTATGAGACTATCCTGCTTGACAAGAAGCCCATAGTATGTGACATGAGATGGGTGGACTGGACCTACATAAGAGAGAATGAAGATCACTTCCCAGGTGTTTATGACAGCTTCAAGGCATGTGAGGTTGACAAGTTTATTGGCCAAAAGCTCACCACATGGAATGATGAGCTGATCATGCAATTCTATTCTACTGCTCATTTCTATCCAGATGGCAGAATCATATGGATGTCAGAGGGTACAAAGTACCAGTCTATAGTTGATGAGTGGGCTAGATTGATCAATGCTCCAGAAGCTCATGAAGATGACTTGGATGTCTATGCCAAGAAGAAGAAGGATCACAACTCAATGGCCAGCATGTACAAGGAGATTCCTGATGCAGACCTGCAGACCCACAAGTTTGGCTCTGTGAAGCACTTACTGTCAGGCCTGCCTACAATCAATACCATTCTGAGGCACACTCTGTTGCCAAAGTCAGGTGATCACAGAATGATCAGAGGACACTCCATCAACTTGCTGCATATATTTGATGTTCCTCAATAGTTCAAAGTGATGAGTCTGATTGTGGAAACAATCAAGAGGACACCTGCAGATCAGAAGAGATCTTGTGGGTATGCTCCACAAATTCAGGTGCTCATCAACTCCAAGATGGGCACAGGCACATATCTATTGGACAAAGAGCATTTACCCCTCAGGCCAGACTTTGAGGACAACATTGTTGTCATGACTGGGGAAGATCCATCATCAGTGCAAGCACATGAGAAGAGAGAGAAGGCAAGGGCAGAGAAAGCTGCAAGGATGCCAACTGCTGAAGAGGCATCTCAAGTGTTCTTGAAGAGCAAGCAAGATCAGCTTGGATATCTGATCCAATCCACCTTGAGGATTGAGAAGGGCTTGGCCACCCTGACACAAAACCAGGAGAGCTTGGAGAGGATCATTGAGCAGAAATTCTATGATCTTGATGTCAAGGTAACTGAGATTCATTCAGTGGTTGAGCAACTTCAGGAGGAAGTGGATGAGAAGAAGGGCAAGTCTACTACAGAAGCTTTTACTAGAGTGCTGATACGTCTCCAGCGTATCTATAATTTTTTATTGTTCCATGCTATATTATATTCTGTTTTGGATGTTTAACGGGCTTTATTATACACTTTTATATTATTTTTGGGACTAACCTATTAACCGGAGGCCCAGCCCAAATTGTTGTTTTTTTGCCTATTTCAGTGTTTCAAAGGAAAAGGATATCAAACGGAGTCCAAACGGAATGAAACCTTCGGGAATGTGATTTTCGGAACAAACGTGATCTAGAGGACTTGGAGTGGACGTCAAGCAACCAACGAGGAAGCCATGAGGCAGGGGGCGCGCCTACCCCCCTGGGCACGCCCTCCACCCTCGTGGGCCCCTTGTAGCTCTCCTGACCGACCTCCTTCGCCTATATATACTCATATACCCTGGAAACATCAGACACAGAGCCAAAACCCTATTTCCACCGCCGCAACCTTCTGTGCCCATGAGATCCCATCTTGGGGCCTTTTCCGGTGCTCCACCAGAGGGGCCATTGATCACGGAGGGCTTCTACATCAACACCATGGCCTCTCCGATGATGTGTGAGTAGTTTACCTCAGACCTTCGGGTCCATAGTTATTAGCTAGATGGCTTCTTCTCTCTCTTTGGATCTCAATACAAAGTTCTCCTAGATTCTCTTAGAGATCTATTTGATGTAACTCTTCCTTTTGCGGTGTGTTTGTCGAGATCCAATGAATTGTGGGTTTATGATCAAGATTATCTATGAACAATATTTGAATCTCCTCTGAATTCTTTTATGTATGATTGGTTATCTTTGCAAGTCTCTTCGAATTATCAGTTTGGTTTGGCCTACTAGATTGATCTTTCTTACAATAGGAGAAGTGCTTAGCTTTGGGTTCAATCTTGCGGTATCCTTTCCCAGTGATAGTAGGGGCAGCAAGGCACGTATTGTATTGTTGCCACCGACTATGAAAAGATGGGGTTTATATCATTGCATGAGTTTATCCCTCTACATCAGGTCATCTTGCTTAAAGCGTTACTCTGTTCTTATGAATTTAATACTCTAGATGCATGCTAGATAGCGGTCGATGTGTGGAGTAATAGTAGTAGATGCAGAACGTTTCGGTCTACTTGTCGCGGACGTGATGCCTATATACATGATCATACCTAGATATTCTCATAACTATGCTCAATTCTATCAATTGCTCGACAGTAATTTGTTTACCCACCGTCATACTTATGCTGTTGAGAGAAGCCGCTAGTGAAACCTATGGCCCCCAGGTCTATTTTCCATCATATTAATCTCCCGTTAACAAGTTATTTCTTTTGCCATTTATTTTTGCTTTCTTTACGTTTAGTCTTTATCATAAAAATACCAAAAATATTATCTTATTATCTCTATCAGATCTCACTCTCGTAAGTGACCGTGAAAGGGATTGACAACCCCTTTATCGCGTTGGTTGCGAGGTTCTTATTTGTTTGTGTAGGTGCGTGGGACTTGAGCGTGGTCTCCTACTGGATTGATACCTTGGTTCTCAAAAACTGAGGGAAATACTTACGCTACTTTACTGCATCACCCTTTCCTCTTCAAGGGAAAACCAACGCAGTGCTCAAGAGGTAGCAAGAAGGATTTCTAGCGCCGTTGCTGGGGAGTCTACGCACAAGTCAAGACATACCAAGTACGCATCACAAACTCTATCCCTCGCATTACATTATTTGCCATTTGCCTCTCGTTTTCCTCTCCCCCACTTCACCCTTGCCGTTTTATTCGCCCTCTCTTTTCCGTTCGCCTCTTTTTTGCTTGCTTCTTGTTTGCTCGTGTGTTGGATTGCTTGCTTGCCTCGTCGTTATGGCTAGTCCTTTATCTACTCCTTTGTCTCCCGAGAATGAAGTTATTAATTTTAAACAAAGGGAGGGAGAAAATTTAAGAGATGCTTGGTTTAGAATTTGCAACGCTCAAAATAAATTTGCTAGAAAGCAATCTACTTTCGTCCATCTTCGCAATTTTTATGTAGGCGTTACTCCTTGGTATAGATATATTCTTGATACCATTACCGGAGGGAATTTCTTGGGTAGCCACACTTTTGATTCTTATAATGCTATGATAGATTTGTTTGGCTCACCACCTCTTTTGGTTAATGGAACTATGTTAACTTTGGAACATGTGATGCAAAGGCTTGAAATTATTGAAAATAAAGTTGCTACTGTGGAGATGGTTGAGAATTTGGATAAAAAGATCCACAACCAAATTACCCAATATGGATCTAAGGTGGGAGTTACTCTGAAAAGCTTTAAAGAACAAGAACCCTTAGTTAATGAAAGAATAGATCAAGATTCTACTAGAATCGATAAACTTGAGGGAATTATCACGAACTTGGGGTCCGCTTTTTCTTCCGTTAAAAATACTCCAAATCCCCCTACCACCAAAATTTCCAAGCTTATGTATGTTCCTAAAAATAAGGGTGAATCCTCTAGTAAGGAAACTGCGGATCTAAAATCAATAAGCGTTCATCCCAATCTTTTTGCTATCATTAAGGAACCATTTGCTGCAAATGATTTTCTCGATTTCGTTCCTAGAAATTTGATAATTAATAAAAAGAAAGAAACTCCTTTGGGTTATAGGTGTCTTATTGAAGAATGGCATGCCAAAGATGGCAATACTTAGATCTATCCTTGCTTTTATGCCTAGCTAAGGGCGTTAAACGATAGCGCTTGTTGGGAGGCAACCCAATTTTATTTTTGTTTTTTGTTTTTTTTTGCTTCTGTTTAGTAATAAATATTTGATCTAGCCTCTGGTTAGATGTGGTTTTATGTTTTAATTAGTTTTTGTGCCAAGCTAGACCTATAGGATCTTCTTGGATGATAGTTATTTGATCTTGCTGAAAATTCCAGAAACTTTCTGTTCACGAATTTTTTTGTTAAAAACCACCATAACGTGATAAAATACTGATGACAATTGAAGTAGATCAATAAACAAATTATCTAGGCCGTCCTATTTTGGTAGATTTTTCTAAGTTCCAGAAGTTTGCGTTAGTTACAGATTACTACAGACTGTTCTGTTTTTGACAGATTCTGTTTTTCTTGCGTTGTTTGCTTATTTTGATGAATCTATGGCTAGTAAAATAGTTTATAAACCATAGAGAAGTTGGAATACAGTAAGTTTAACACCAATATAAATAAATAATGATTTCATTACAGTACGTTGAAGTGGTGTTTTGTTTTCTTTCGCTAACAGAGCTCACGAGATTTTCTGTTAAGTTTTGTGTTGTGAAGTTTTCAAGTTTTGGGTAAAGATTTGATGGATTATGGAAAAAGGAGTGGAAAGAGCCTAAGCTTGGGGATGCCCAAGGCACCCCAAGGTAAATCTAAGTACACCAAAAAGCCAAAGCTTGGGGATGCCCCGGAAGGCATCCCCTCTTTCGTCTTCGTCCATCGGTAACTTTACTTGGAGCTATATTTTTATTCACCACATGGTAAGTGTTTTGCTTGGAGCGTCTTGTATGATTTGAGTCTTTCCTTTTTAGTTTACCACAATCATCCTTTCTGTACACACCTTTTGAGAGAGACACACATGATTCAGAATTTATTAGAATACTCTATGTGCTTCACTTATATCTTTTGAGCTATATAGTTTTTGCTCTAGTGCTTCACTTACACTTTTTAGAGCACGGTGGTGGATTTGTTTTATAGAAACTATTGTTCTCTCATGCTTCACTTATATTATTTTGAGGGTCCTACAAAACAGCATGGTAATTTGCTTAATTTGTGAAATATGATAGGCATTCAAGACTAGTAAAAAAAATTCTTATAAGTTTGTTGAATACTAAGAAAAGTTTGATGCTTGATGATTGTTTTGAGATATGGAGGTAGTGGTATTAAAGTTGTGCTAGTTGAGTAGTTGTGAATTTGAGAAATACTTGCGTTGAAGTTTGCAACTCCCGTAGCATGCACGTATGGTAACCATTGTGTAACAAATTTGAAACATGAGGTGTTCTTTGAGTGTCATCCTTTGTGTGGAGGTCAGGATCGCGCGATGGTTAACTCCTACCAACCCTTCCCCTAGGAGCATGCGTGTAGTCCTTGGTTTTTTATGACTTGTAGATTTTTGCAATAAGTATGTGAGTTCTTTATGACTAATGTTGAGTCCATGGATTATACGCACTCTCACCCTTCCATCATTGCTAGCCTCTTCGGTACCGTGCATTGCCCTTTCTCACCTTGAGAGTTGGTGCAAACTTCGCCGGTGCATCCAAACCCCGTGATATGATACGCTCTATCACACATAAACCTCCTTACATCTTCCTCAAAACAGCCACCATACCTACCTATTATGGCATTTCTATAGCCATTCCGAGATATATTGCCATGCAACTTTCCACCGTTCCGTTTATCATGACACGTTTCATCATTGTCATATTGACTTGCATGATCATGTAGTTGACATCGTATTTGTGGCAAAGCCACCATGCATATTATTTCATACATGTCACTCTTGATTCATTGCCCATCCCGGTACACCGCCGGAGGCATTCATATAGAGTCATACCTTGTTTTAGTATCGAGTTGTAATCATTGAGTTGTAAATAAATAGAAGTGTGATGATCATCATTCATAGAGCATTGTCCCAAATAAAAATACAAAGAGAAAGGCCAAAGAAAAAAAGGAAGGCCCAAAAAAATAAGAAGGGGCAATGCTACTATCATTTTTCCACACTTGTGCTTCAAAGTAGCACCATGATCTTTATGATAGAGAGTCTCTTGTCACTTTCATATACTAGTAGGAATTTTTCATTATAGAACTTGGCTTGTATATTCCAACAATGGGCTTCCTCAAATGCCCTAGGTCTTCGTGAGCAAGCAAGTTGGATGCACACCCACTTAGTTTATTTTGTTGAGCTTTCATATATTTATAGCTCTAGTGCATCCGTTGCATGGCAATCCCTACTCCTTGCATTGACATCAATTGATGGGCATCTCCCTAGCTCGTTGATTAGCCGCGTCAATGTGAGACTTTCTCCTTTTTTGTCTTCTCCACATAACCCCCATCATTATATTCTATTTCACCCATAGTGCTATGTCCATGGCTCACGCTCATGTATTGCATGAAAGTTGAAAAAAGTTTGAGATTACTAAAGTATGAAACAATTGCTTGGCTGAAACCGGGGTTGTGCATGATGAGAGCATTCTTGTGTGACAAAAATGGAGCATGACCAAACTATATGATTTTGTAGGAATGAACTTTCTTTGGCCATGTTATTTTGAGAAGACATAATTGCTTAGTTAGTATGCTTGAAGTGTTATTACTTTTATGTCAATATTAAACTTTTATCTTGAATCTTTCGGATCTGAATATTCATACCACAGTTAAGAGAATTACATTGAAAATTATGCTAAGTAGCATTCCACATCAAAAAATCTGTTTTTATCATTTACCTACTCGAGGACGAGCAGGAATTAAGCTTGGGGATGCTTGATACGTCTCCAATGTATCTATAATTTTTTATTGTTCCATGCTATATTATATTCTGTTTTGGATGTTTAACGGGCTTTATTATACACTTTTATATTATTTTTGGGACTAACCTATTAACGGAGGCCCAGCCCAAATTGCTGTTTTTTTGCCTATTTCAGTGTTTCGAAGGAAAATGATATCAAACGGAGTCCAAACGGAATGAAACCTTTGGGATTGTGATTTTCGGAACAAACGTGATCCAGAGGACTTGGAGTGGACGTCAAGCAACCGACGAGGAAGCCACGAGGCAGGGAGAGGCGCCTACC